>NW_003163237.1:20589-33183 GCF_000004985.1 Naegleria gruberi | reverse complement strand
ATATCTCCTGTGATAAAAACCAAATCAATTGTGGAATCTTTCGCAATTTTTTCACATAAACTTAATAATTTGTGCTTTGACATGAAAGGTCCCATGTGAACATCTTTGAAATGTCAGAAATCTTTTGAAAATTAATTTCTTACCTGTCAATTGGAAAATTCTTATTATTTTGGACTCATCTTGATGAATTTCAATATTTGTTTCCAGCTCTGTTACTTCGTCTCCACAATCTTGTCTGTCACTTGTCGCATCAATGTGAACTATTTCTTTACAATATGAAGGGCTGGCAGCTGAAATATAAAGTGAATGCAGAGAAATTGCCAAAACACTTGAATTAATTATCAAACTATCCAATCTTCTATTGAAAAGTAATACAGGAGGAACAAATGAAAGTCCAAATAAAATTGGCGAAACTAAACTTCCTAATGCGGAATATACAAGATACCAAGCTGAAGGTACACTAATCAAATACGTATACCAAGCTGGTTTAATTTCTTCCAAAATACCAATAAGAAATTATTTGTCACTCCAGCCGAAAGAAAATACACATGAATAAACCAAGGAAATATTGGAAAGTTACCGAAACCATTACAATAAACATTAGAAAAGAACAGTTGAGCTGCTCCGAGTGCATAGAAGAAGCCAGCAATTTTTTGTCGTTTGACTTTCGAATAGACAAAGGGAAGAACAAGTCCCAACAGTGAAACAGAAAAATAGATTGAAGAGGTGCCAATTCTTTCTAATTGCATTTTTTTAATGTAAAGTTTTTGATTTGTGAGTGCACTTCCAAAATCCGAAATCTTTCTATTTGCTTTCAATAATTCTTCTAAAGATTAAAGATCTGAATGGAAAAGATTTTCAAATTATTGAGTGAGAATGTCAGGAGAAAGTAAATTCTTGACACCTTCAACACGTCCTCTCGTATCTGGGAAATATTTAACTCTTGCTGAGACACTTCCATCAACATCCACAATGACAGGATAGTGCATTAAATGAGAACGCATTGGTCTGAATTCCTCTGATGTATATCGTTCCCAATTGTCCTCAGCAACTTCATCGATTCTTCGTTGTGTGAAAAGATCGAGTGGATCTTCCCAATTATTACATTCACTGCATTCTCCTAAATGTTCGATAAAGAGATTCTTTCTGAAATTCTTAATTTCTGAAGGTTGTTGTGAGTCAGTTTCGGATTTTGATTGGAAAGCACCAATGGAAATTTCAGAATCTCGATCACCTGACATTGATCTTTCATTGATATTTGCAGATCCAACAATAATGTATTCATCATCGAAAATTGCCATCTTGGAGTGTACGTAAATCATTGATCGTTGAGCTTTCAATAATTTGTACTGAGGCGATCCCTTAGTGAGTCCTTCCAATTTCTCATTCACATTTTCACACTCCTCACGAGTTCCCAAACAGAAGAATTTCAAATAATCTGTTGGACGATAGCTCTTCATTTGTGTCTTTTCAATCATTTCTCCAATAATTTTGTACATGCTACAAATGGTACTGTAGGTAAAGAAGATTTGTTCTTGTTGGAATTGATTTTCTGGTGAATTCATTCCATCAGGGCTTTGCATATTTCCAATTTTAAATCCGAGTAGAAATTACAATTACTTACAATAATGGCTAATTGAATTTAAAGGTCAAAAGAAAAATTAATGAAAAACTACTTACAATAACAACAAATACAGTAAATGGCTCATTAGATTGAATCTTTTCATGAATCTTTTCCAATAATTCGTGTGGAATTCTATTATTCATAGTTTGAGCATCCAATCTATTGCTCCACAAAAAGGCGCTTCCACAAAAGTATTGATTTTCAATATAAATGAAACGTTGAGCCTTTTGAATGAGACTAATGTAAGCTTCTTGGATACGAGGGAAAACAGTATATGAATTGGTGAAGGGTCTAATTGAATCGGAATCACAAGATCTGAACACTTGAACGCACCAAGGATTTTCCTTGAAATTTTCAACATAGGTTGGTCGTTTAGGCAATGAAACATAACCTAGTTGAGTAGTCCAACGTTCTTCAAAGTTTTGTAAAATATCATAAGCACATTTTCCTTCAATCATTGCATGAATATCGTGCCATGGTTGTCTTGGTCCAAGTTTCTTATTTTCCAAAGGTCTTGAAGAATAGACTTCATCCTTGTGATATGTTTCGAGAGTGCTGAATAGGGAATGTGATGGAGAGTCATATCTTCCCTTTGTTAAATCCAATCCACCCACAAATGCAACAATTGATCTCTTCTTCTTTTCTGGAACATATTTATCGCAAATGAGAGTTTTCTGATGGTGAGAGAAAACTAGACCACTATAGCCGGATCTTCTTGACAGAATGGCTACTACTCGAGTATTTCTAAAATAATTGATAGCCTCTCCATCACCAGTGTCCATATTTGAGGCAATATTACTACCAGTTTCATTCCACAATATGAGAAAAACAGAAACTCCTTCATTTGCCTTATCGATCAATAATTCGCCAAGGGTTCTACTCTCCTTTGGATCATCACTATCTCTCTTGAGTCTAATATTTGGATTCAAGGACCAACCGGTAATGTAAATAATTTGCTTGGCATTTTCCATGGCATCATACATGTCTGAGAAACAATTTCTTCCATTGAATCCACCTTGTGCATCCTGGTAGAGAGTTACTTTGCAATTCTTTTGGAGTGGAAACCA
The DNA here is from genome assembly GCF_000004985.1 of Naegleria gruberi. Taxonomy (NCBI): domain Eukaryota; phylum Heterolobosea; class Eutetramitea; order Acrasida; family Naegleriidae; genus Naegleria; species Naegleria gruberi. The sequence continues at coordinate 30,492 of NW_003163237.1, read as the reverse complement.
ATCTCTATAGGGTGTAATTTGTTTCAGGAGATCAGATCCATAATCGCTATCGTCCAAATCCCTCATTCCTCTTTCTGCTAATTTTTCCAATTTTTCCAATTTTTCCAAAATTCCTTCTTCTCCTTTGAGTTTTCCTTGTTTTTCTAATTGAACATATTTTCCAATCTTTCTGAATAAATCGAATGGATATTGATTTTGTTTCTCATTCAGTAGTTTTCTCTTGTATTTGACAAGTGTTGGATCCTTATCCTCCTCCTTAACATCCAAAAAAACATCTGACTTTGTTATTGGGGCCAATGATGATTCCAGTTTCAACCGTTGCTTCTTTATGTGAATGGGTGTAACCTTATTGTAGAAGGGCATTAAAGAAAATTGAGGAATATCAAAACTGAATGAAACTGGAACAGAGTAGAATCTTGCCAATGTTGTCTCTAGAATGTGACCATCCAACACAGAGGCCGTCAATTTAGGGAACAAGTGCACTAGAATCCAATCTCCAAAATATAAAACAATCGATCCAAATATTACAGATATTAAAATATTGTAAAATATTACAATATTCAAAATTTCCTTAAACCAAATAATCCAAGCATGAATTTGAATTCCAAGAATTATAATAAAAGGTAGGAAAATAATCGTTGGCCATCTCGAAAATCTAAAGAAATTCAACACGACATCTCTGAAATAAATTAAAATCACAAAAAAGTAAACAATAAAGTGAGGTAAATGTCTAAAGAATGATTTGACAGACTTTTTAACATCCTTGGCATGAATATTCTCAATGGTCTTTCCAGGATGTTTTGCAATCTCCTTGATTTGTCTCTTAATATTATCCTTTCTCATTGAATATCCGAATTTAACCAACTTTTCAGTCGTCTTATTTCTAATCTCATTGGGACGAGGTGATCGGAAGAGTCTCCTCTTCTTCAATTGCAAAACTTCTCTTCTCTCCTTTTCGGAAGCAGTCGGAGGAAGATATAACGGCACACTCTGATACACTGATAGAGTATCACTATTAGTTGTCGTCGATTCATCGACATCAAAGAGTGATGATGTATTGTGTTTCCTCGAACTTGCAACAAATTCATTCAAGCTAGTGCTCATCGGATTGATGGGAGTGGAGGGAGAGAATTTTCTACTGCCATGATGATGATGGTGATGATGATTGTTATTATTATAATTGTAGTAATATTCTGATGAGTCACTGTCTGAAGAATCGGAGGTTAATTGGACAGAATCGAGAGAAAGTGATTTTTTCATTTTTTTTGTAATGGAATTTAATGTTGTAAGCTTGTTGAAGTTTTGGCTAGAGGTTAATACTTTAATATTATAACGTCAAATAATTGTAAATATTAAGATAAATTGATCGTTTGCTATTAAAAAATTAATAAAAAACGGAAATTAAGCAAAAAAAAATATTCAACATGTTGTTCTTCAATGGTGTTGCTGATTCTCGGAATAATTTTACATGAGGAAACTCTGAGACTTTTGCACCATCATTTCAACATTCATGTTCATAGTATTAATAGTATTAATAGTAATAGTAATTTTACAAGTGGATTATTCGGAGGATGATTCATCATGATGCAAACCAACAATCATCATCAATGTTATTATTCCACCATAATAATAATAATAACACTATTAGTATTAAGCAATATTTATTCTACATCTGCATCAAATACTGCTAGATATTCTAATTTCATATCTCTAAGGCATTTTCCTTTTCCAAAATAACAAAAAGCGTTGCCTCTTACATCTAATCTTTTCAAACTCTTCATTTCCTATTATCACAAACAGAAAAGTAAGCCAAGTTGTGCAGTTTACAGACGATTTTCAATTTTCAATGTTGAAACATACTGAAAAAATATTTCAACATCTTGATGATTCTTCGAGTGGTTTCACATCTGTAAGCTGCCAAACTTTCACATCATCATCTCAACATCATCTAAATAGTAGTAATAGTAGTAATTTTTATTATTGGACTTTCATCATAAAATAGTAAATCAATTTTTGGATTATAATTTTTCAAGTTGGTAAACCATCATCGGAACACTCACCAACCGTCATCATAGATATATTTAATATAGTAGAATAGTATGGGTGATTTCTATGTCTTGGAAATATCTTTATTTTGGTGAAACTCAACATTTTACTTTAAAAAGTACATGTACTTCACCAACTTGGAAACTTTCTTCTAGTACTATTGTTTAAATCACTAATAAACACCATATTTATTATCAGTTTTTCATTATTTTATGTTTTGGCTTGGAGAGAGATTTCCAAACCTTTTTTGATTCACTCCTTCAAGAGTGATTCAAAAATTATCAAACTCATTGTGAACATATTTCAAAGATAACCAACTTTTTCAACATCTACAAGATAGGGATCACACTCATATCAATTTTTTTGGTATGGTTCGAGCCTCAGTTTCTTTAATAAATACAAGACGTAGAATTCTGGAATGTTTCTAGTTGATGTACACAAATCATTGCAATATCCATGGAAAGAAACACTGGAAATGAGTATAAGAGATTCTGGAGTTACACAATTGGCTGATCAGGATGTGCTCAATACTCTCGATAGAAAAACGAATGGAACATGGTTTCATGAAATGTTATTGGAAGATTGTCATAATTATGTGGGGGTGGGTGGGTCGTGAAAAAAGGATGTCCATAATTACGTGGTCCAGAGTGGGTCAGAAAGTAGAGCAGAGCAAAAACAAAAATTGGCAAAAGTAGAGCCGAAGGTTTATTAGCCAAGAGTGAGACAGCGTTCAAAGTATCAATTATCACTTGTTCTGCTAGCAACAAGTACTTCTGGGTTCTTGATTGTTTGTGTACCAACAACTTTGGGTAGGCATTCATCTAGATTGTTATGGTTGAATGTGCTATGGCTGATGTGGAAGGAAGCAAAGGGAGAACTCTCCTCCTGGTGGTACTGATGAAGGTTGGTAGTTAGCAGGGTGGTGATGAAATCATGAGTAATTGTTGTTTGTTGTTTTTTTTTGTTGAATTTATAACGGTCAGAACATTCAACTTTCAGCGGTAACATGTTTGCTGGTAGTGTGAAAAAACTCACATGCAGTGGCCAGGATTTGTTGGGACGATCTTACAGTGGGGTTGTAATTATGACAATCTTCCATTCACAACAATCCAGACACTTTCAAATCCAAATTGTGGAAATACCATCTTTCCACGACGTGAGCACTTATTTGATTGGATTGAAAATCCTAACTATACTCTTACATGTTCTTGAACTCGTATTTAACAATCTTGTGCAAGAACAAAAAAAATAATTTAGCAATTATCTATCAACATTATCCTTTTCTGTGCAATGCACTAATTCTTCATTCAACACCTCTGTTGTGAAATATTCACTAAAATCAAAAGTTATACTCTTTCTGTCTCAAAATTAAGAATGACATGAAATAATTTGATTCTGTTTAAACTTATACAGATACTCTCAAGCACATACCAGACCATCAAAACCATGAACCAAGAAGGTATCTGCATCCAAAAACAAGAAATGTGCCAATTTATGTTGAAAGTATTCAATCAACTTCTTGTTGGCAGAACGAGCACTATAATGTGTAGATTTGACATGGATAGACAAGTCTTTTGAATTATAGAATTTCAGATAAACTCTCTGACAAGAACCAAATCTCTTCACAATACAATCAATGGTATCGGTTGAATTTTTGAAAACATGTAGAGTTACATGATGAGGCCAACAGAGGAGAGGCCACTGTTTGGGAGTTTTCATAGATTACCACAACATGCATGTTGTGATGTCCAGCAGAAGATTGAGATGAAGAATTTTTAATGTTCTAATAAAAAAGTGCAACAAGTGAAAACAATTTTATAGCTCAATTGGGAAAGTTTTAATGGCAGATTTTTCTTTTTGGAGTGCATAGATTTCTCTCCATTCCAAAAATTCTGAAGTTCTCTCAAATCTGTTAAATGTTGATTTGAGATTTGCTTCCACTTCCAACATGATTTCGTCCAAAATTTGAATATTCGTCTTGGTTTCATTATTTTTCGTTACCTTTTCGAAATTATCGACATATCTTTCTCTGGCACCTGATGGAATATTGACCTCATAAGCCGAATAAGGAATTAAAAATTGTTTGTGAATTCTCTGCAAATTTTCAATTGAAATATTCTCTGATTTTCTCTTAGATTCCATAACCATCTCAATGAACATGTAATTTTCCAGAGCCAATGATTTGGAACAATAAGTTCTAAATAATTGAATCAAATCCTCATTGGTATTCTTCTTAATCATTTCAATGTAAATATCATACTTGTCCATTTTCTCATACGATTGAATCTTCTTCTTGCTTAGTGATTTCAATCGTTCCAATAGAAGAAATATCATTGAAGTTCCACCGCCAATCATGTAAATTGCCAATCCAATGCAAAACCTTAATGCTGGCACATAGGTAGGAGCACTCGCAAAGACGATTGCACCAGCAATGAGGATTATTAGTATGACCACTAGGGAGAGGAGGTCAATTCTGAAATAGTATGGATCTTCAAAAATGAAAAATCTTCTAAATCCATATTTGGAAATGATATTTCTATTTTTGAATGCATCAAAAAGTAAGAAAATAATACCAGCAATGCATGACAGTGCACAAATAAATATGACAATTAAATTATTGGTGGTATTAATTGTTGGTAAACTATAGCTCGGTATCAATATCCATATTGGTATTAGAAATAGTGCACTCACAGGAATTGGCAAGACGATTGTAAAGACGAAACCCAACGATTCACTCGCCAAATACTTTAGAAACTTGGGATGTTTCGAATTCTTTACAAAATGATACAAATTCCTCAAATAAAAGTATCTCAAAACTGTGAAAATATAAATGAATGCCATCATGCATGCGGAAAAATTGGCAAAAACAACGCCCAAGGTGACGCACGTATTGTTGAAGGCATTAAGGGTTGAGGAGAATTCACACATATTGAAAAATGTTGCAACGAAAATGATTCCATACTTTCGGTAGACCACTGGTGATTTGAAAGATCCAGAAATGAAGAGAATGGCATAGAATACGAAACCAAACGAAACTACAATGATATCCAAAGTGTCTTGCCATCCCCAACGTTCTGACACACATGAGAAGCTATCACATTTGAAACATAAGGATGACCATAATTGACTATCTATTATTGAATTTGTTAGAAATAATGGTTGGCCACCTGCTGATTCGTATCGAATAGTTGCTTGTGAAATAAATGTCATGTTATAGGAATAGTCCGATGAAATGTTAAAGTATTTGGCACTCCAATCAAATTGTTGATTTGTCATGTATAGAGATCCGTGCAGTCTTTCAAATAGTGAGCTATCATGTTCAACCGATTGTTTACAAGTCAATTGAGTCGTGTTTGTCACATTCAATAATGTTTCGAATAATTCTTGAGTAATTTGAGAAGAATCCACTTCATTCCCATCACTCTCAATGTAAAATCTTGTTGGAAAGAGTGGAATTGCGACAAAATCATTAGAATTCAACCAATCATCGCCCTCTTTCTTTCTGTTTCGTCTATGATTTCTATTTAATCGAATCCTATCCGAAAATTCACTTGATCTCCCAATCATGATATCAAAATTTTCAAAAACACTTCCAAATATACATTCAGAATTTCTTCCAAATTGAATCTGATAAAAATTCCATCTTTCTGGTATCGAATTAAACTGTTTCGTATTTATCATTCCAATCATTTTCCTCATATTAATCGTAGAAATATTATCAGTATCAAAGGAGAAGAATTTAAGTGGTTTAGATGAAGCATTACCAGAAAATAAATCATCCAGCGAATGAATTTGCAAGTCCTTCCACACAAATAGGTACAGAAAATTGTCTCCCGCCAAAATTGTTGTCTTATTCGAAAGTTGATTCGAATTGACTGGTGTTATTGTTGCATACGAGTAATTGAAGAGAAAAACAAGGAAGAACAATGTGCTCAGCGTAGGAAAAACTGTTGATGATAGGAAAGGCAAAGAGCTCTTCATGGCTTTTTTTTTGTGTCAGTGAAGTGACATATCTGACAGACGGCAACACTAGTTCACAAACGGAAAGATATTTCCATCTCTTGACAACAACATTAATCCATCACAAACACCATCCGGATTTCCATTGAAGTAGCTAAAAATTGTAATGCTTTTTGTAACCAATGTACTTTTTTTCATTGTACTTACTATGCAATGATATTACTGAAATTAAAGCCAATGCATTAATGCATTAGTAACATCATTGTTTAGAGTAATGAAACGTTTCTAGATATAGCCAATGAAGATGACAAATCTATTGGTCAACTTGACCAATAAAAATACCAGCGAATAAACAGTAGATTAGTTTTTATTAAAAGTGTGCAGAAGGGCAATTCTATTTGTGAAATGAAGTAATGGACCAATCCTGGAATGTAGGATAACCTCTTGGATGGGAAGGCGTCAAACTTAGTTGAGAATTACAAAAGTTTACAAAATTCATTTTTTGTGACTCGGAGTACTTTGATCTCCTCTATTATCTTTATGAAAAATGGAACAATTTTAAGGGAGGGTCACTCTGCTCACGGAAGATCATGAAATATTGAAAACACCAAATTTGTTTCTTTTTGTATTCTAAATATAAATAGTAATGCTCTCTATTATTAGAAATTCAATTGATTTGAAAGATTCTTAAAATCTCTCCAAAAAAAAACCTCAATTATAAGAACAACCAAGCAGAACAGTAAACTCACAACAAAGCAATCATTCAAATTAAGAGAGTACAGAGTTTCATACTTTACAACAACCGACAAAAAATTTCAAATACAAAAAATTGTAAACTGCCAAAAAGAAATGCCTGCTGTATTTTCAAAGGTAGATTCTCCAACTCTTTCTCCATACATGCCTTCATCGGCAACTTCATTTTCTCATTTCAAATCTTTGGATTATTTGCAAAGTTTACATTATTGGAAACGAATTTTACAACATTTCAAGTCGAATGGGAAAGTTTACAAAATTTTATCCCTTGCATTGATATTTAGTGGATTGGTTGGTGGTTATTATGTTAGTCAGAGACAGAAACCATCAAGGAAACGATCCATTTCTAATGAACATCAAATAGCAAATCCGAAACAGTCGAAACCTTCTACACGAAAGGAAACGAAAGAAATTCAAAACGTCTTTTTGGATTTTATGATGAACATGTATAATTTACTTCGAATAGGATTTAAAACTCCAACCAATGATGATGAAAACAAAAGTTTGAGATATCTGAAAGGAAGAAACAAATTTATTGGATTGATTGTGATGGTTTCGTCTTTGGTTGTTCTAAAGTCTGTGGTCATTTGTCGATCAAACTTTATTAGTGGAGACATGATGGAATATCTCCTATCCAAGAAGAGGGATTTATTCTTTGAAAGTTTCGTCAAGTTTCTCTTCTCAATCATCTTGCAATCTTTACTTTCGCCAACTCTTAATTATCTCATTGAATTGATGGCTCTCCATTTCAGAAAGAATCTCACAATGAATCTACATGAGAAATACTTTTCAGATTTGTGTTATTACAAGATCAATAATTTGGATAGACGTTTGGGCGCAGTTGACCAAAGAATTACTCAAGATATTGAGATTCTTTCAATGAGGATTTCTGAGCTTTTTACGGATATTTTACATCCGAGTGTGGATTTGGTGCTTTACACGAATGAATTGGTGAGATTGATGGGCTGGAGTGGTTTCGTTTCAGTTTCGGTTTACTTTTTTATTGCTGTTGGAATCTTGTCAAGAGTTTCTCCCAATTTTACTAAATTTAGTGCACAGGTTCAGAATATGGAAGGTAATTTCAGACAATTACACAATAGATGTTCGATAAATTCTGAACAAATTTCATTCTATAGTGGAGACGAAACCGAACGAAAGAAAGTTGAAGATTATTTCGACAAGTTGACAGATTATTCAAACTTTGTCATTAAGAAGAACTTCTCATTTAGTATGGTGAATGATTTCCTAACTAAATACTTCCCTCACACGTACAGTTCTTTCATTATTGGACTTCCAGCATTTTTTGGAAGATTAAGACATTTGAAAGGTGACGCTTTAATAGGAAAATTAAGATATTTGGTTGCAGTAGTAACTCTGGAATTCTATGCTCTTGGAGATCTCATTGAATTATTCAGAAATATTTTGAGATTAAGTGGACTAGCTCAGAGAGTTTCGTTGCTCTTCCAAATTATAGAAGAAATCAAAACAGGAAACTCCCAAAACATTAATTTCAGAAGGAATCACAAAGGAGAAATACTCGACTCTGATGAAATCAAATTCACCAACGTTACCATCAAAACTCCTGATGAAATTACCTTAGCAAAAAATTTGACATTTCATGTCAATAAGAAGGAACACATTGTCATTTCTGGAAGTAATGGAGCTGGAAAATCTTCACTATTCAGAGTGTTAGGATCTCTGTGGCCACTCCACGAAGGTAGCATCCACAAACCTCAAGCATGTGGAAATAATTCAAGTGGTCTTCATAAGGAAATTTTTTATCTTCCACAAAAACCTTACAATCTCGTTGGATCATTGAGAGGACAAATAATTTATCCAGAAAAGGAATATAAGGATGATTGGAATGATGGAATGATTGAGGAATTGTTGCATGACTTTGGAATTTCGTATCTGGTTTCGAGAAGTGAACACGGATTCGAAACTGTACAAGATTGGAATAGTCTTTCGAGAGGTGAACAACAGAAATTGGCTTTGGTTAGATTATTCTACCACAAACCAAAGTATGCCATTCTCGACGAGTGCACTTCCTGTATTACAGCTGACGATGAGGAAAAACTTTACAAAAAGTGCACAAAAATGGAAATTACCTGTATTACCATTTCACATAGACCAGCTCTGGAGAAATATCATAAACAGAGATTAGTTTTCGATGGAAAAGGTGGTTGGGTATGGCAAGAAATTGTAAAACCTTATGATATCAGAACAGATGAAGAACCTGTTTACAAACTCAAAGGTTTTGACAAGTTTGTGAGAGATGATATCGAAAACTAGTGTAAAATATAATGCAATCATTATAAGAATGTACATAAAAATTCATTGTAAATTATTGTAAAATTATTGAATTCATTACAATTTTGTAAAAATTATTCTTCATATTTCAAGGCAGCACTTTTCAATTCTGGAAAGACGGCAAAAACCTTAGCTAGAATATAATCACCATACTTGACAGGTGGCCATTTTGTTTTTTCCTCTTCAGTCAATGCTAATTCTTCCAATGGAGTTACAACACATTCAAAGTTTGGATCGAAAAAGAATGGAGCACTCAATCTATCTTGATTTGTGAGATTTTTAACACGATGAGGGACTGCCTTGTATCTGCCACATGTCCATCTTTCTAACATGTCACCAATATTGACAACGAATGTTTTTTCAAGTGGTGGAGCTGAAATCCATTCACCAGTTGATCTATCTTCAACCTCCAATCCTCCAACGTTATCTTGCTTGAGGAGGGTCAAGCATCCATAATCTTGATGTTTTCCAACTCCAAATCTTTCTTCTCCATTTTCGAATTTTGCATTTGGATCACTTGGATCTGAAATATTTTACAATTTGTTAAATATTTTACAAAAATTGAAACTTACAATGGAATAATCTGAATGGAATGAAAGGTTCAGAAGTAAACTTGTTTCTAAAAAAGTCTCTTCCCAATCCCAAACTTTCTCCAATTGCACTTTTTACCAAAAATAGAAAAATAGTAATTTACCATAAATTTTCAAAGTAAATATCCCATAATAATACAACTTCCAACTTACGCCATAATAGAATGACCTAATTTAGTCAACTCTTCCAAATATTTCAAGATTGTTACCTTGAAATCTGGAAAATCTTGTTCATTTGGCCATT
>NW_003163237.1:5376-20539 GCF_000004985.1 Naegleria gruberi | reverse complement strand
GGATCACATAACCTTCCTTCCATCTTGTTTTCATAAGTCAATTCTATCCAATTTAACATTAAATATTTTAAATATTTTTAAATATAAAATTACATAAAATTTACAAAAGTTTGTTAACAATTACCTCCACCCAACTCAAAATATCCTCTATAAACCTTTGAATTCTTCATATGATATTGATTCTTATAATCGAGTGGCTTGTTAAAAAATGATCTTCCTTCACTCATCAACTTGTCAACTAATTCTTCATCAATTCCATGATTTTTAATGTAGAAAAATCCAAACCTCTCACAAGCTTGTCCAATTTGCTTGATAACATTGGCAGCTGCTTGTTCATCTTGATAATTTCCATCACTGTCAGTTGTGTGAATAATTGGTCCGATGTCAATTATTGGCAAGGAAAGATTTGATTGTTGTGACATTTTTTTGTTTTGAAAAAATTGAGAGAGGTGAATAATTTTTGAAAGATCATTCGATTGATTTGGAAGTTAGATAGGAAAATTCACAACTTTCATTCACAATTTTCACAATCTTCAGTTGACCATTTTAAAATTACTAAAATTGTTAATCAATTACAATCCCTTTTTCATTTCTTACATTGTATTGATTCAAAACTTGGTTTTAAATTTTCACACATTCAACCATGCAACTGAACAGTAAACAACTCAAAATCTCCAAGAATCTTCGCATCATATTCGGAGAATTAACAAAAAACAATTGTAAACTCTCTCCCTTTGTAGAGCAAAGATTCAATTTTCCTTCATCTCCCTGTCTATTAATACAAAAAACCACAAAACAACAAAAAAATGTCTCAACAAGCGCCACTCTCAAACTCTTCTAGTAGCACGGATCAAGAAAATTCAGATGATCTGAAGAAAACAACAACCAATAGAAATACATTAACTGTAACTGATAATCGTACTGGAAAGACCTATGAAGTTCCTGTAGAGGATGGTTATTTTGTAAATTCTACTTCGTTTAAACAAATGGTGACTGATGGAGAGGATAAGAATGGTATTATGTAAGTTTTCATATGATCATAATTAATAGATGATTGATATATTTGAATTGATGATCTTTTGATGGTTGGGAATTTGATTTGTATTTATGGTTGATACTCCGATAGGTGTTTTGATCCTTCTTTTATGAATACAGCAGTTGCTGATTCAAAGATTTGTTATATTGATGGTGAAGCAGGAGAATTACGTTATAGAGGATATAAGATTGAAGAATTGGCTGAAAAATCATCATTTCTTGAGGTTGCATACTTGTTGATTTATGGTGAATTGCCAACTCAATCTCAATATAACGATTGGTGTCAAAAGATTACTACCCATACTTTTATTCACGAAAATTTGGTTTCCATGTTGAAGGTTTGTTTTTTTTGATTTTAGAGCTAATTGTAACAAATTTGTAAAATTTTGATGGAATTTGAAAAATAGACTTTCCGTTATGATGCTCACCCTATGGGTATTCTTATTTCAGCAACATCAGCTCTTGGTACTTTCTATTCCGAAGCCAATCCAGCTCTTGTTGGAACTGATGTTTACAAAGATGAAAATAAGAGAAATAAGCAAATTTTCAGATTGTTGGGTAAAGTTCCAACTATTGCTGCTTGTGCCTATCGCCACAGAATTGGTCGTCCTTACAATACTCCAGTGAATCACTTGTCCTATACTGAAAATTTCTTGTACATGTTGGATAGACTTTCTGAACCAAATTATCGTCCTCATCCAAGATTGGCAAAAGCTCTCGATGTCATGTTCATTCTCCATGCTGATCACGAATTGAACTGCTCAACTGCTGCTATGCGTCACGTTGGTAGTTCACTTGTAGATCCATATACTGCTGTTTCTTCATCTGCAAGTGCATTGTATGGACCATTGCACGGTGGTGCCAATGAAGCAGTTCTTCACATGTTGGACGAAATTGCCAAACCAGAAAATGTTCCTCAATTCTTACAAGATGTCAAGGCAAAGAAACGTAAATTGATGGGATTCGGACATAGAGTTTACAAGAATTACGATCCAAGAGCAAAGATTTTGAAAGGAGTTGCCAAAGAAGTTTTTGACATTTGTGGAAAGAGCAAATTGTGGTCAATTGCTGAAGAATTGGAATCCCAAGCTCTCAAGGATGATTACTTTGTTTCTAGAAGATTATTCCCTAATATTGACTTTTATTCTGGACTTATTTATAGTTCTCTAGGTTTCCCAACTGATATGTTCCCTGTACTGTAAGTATTCAGATTGATAATGTTAAATATTTATTGATATATGAAAGTTTTACAATTCCTCGTGTTGCTGGTTGGTTAGCTCACTGGAGAGAAATGGTCATGGATCCAAATTTGAAGATTTTCCGTCCTAGACAAAAGTACACTGGCCATGGACTGAGAGATTATGTCGACATTGAAAAGAGAGAACCTGAATCTCCATATGTTCACACCTATTTTTCACAATACTCAACCAGACGTAATATTACTGAATCTTATTGGAATGATGTAAATAAGAGAGATGTTTTTGATTCAGATGGAGAAGAAAACTCTGAATTTGATAATGTAAACTAAATATTCTAAACTAGTCACTTGTAAAATAACACCTCCTTAAATGTACATTATGCCATACAATAATTTAATGAAATTGAAAACTGTGGGAACAATTAAAAATTATTTCAAAATATTTACGCCTTTATTTTCACCGATTCCAATTAAAGAATCTGAATTTCCCTATTAGTTTTCATATCCAAATCAATTTTCCATCAAATAACAAAAAAAAATACAACAAAACAACTCATCGCATCCTTACCAGCATTAAATAATCAACAATGGCCACACCACAATACAATGTAGATTATGAAGATAATGAAAATTCATCTACTTTAGCATCACAAATTTATGATTACGTTCCGAGGTGGAGACGAACGGAAAATAAGCATAACGAATGTTTGGATTATTTGGCAATAGAGAGGACACAATTATCGTGGTTTAATACTGCTATATCGGTAATTTCGATGGGAATTGCTGTTTCTACGTGTATGTTTAAGTGATTTTCCAATCATTATTTAAATAATTTAATATTAAACATTTAATATTAAATTTATTACTAAATTTGATGAATGATGATGGAATTATAGTATTAACAAAGGATACATCTGAAACCTTACGAATTCTCTTCACAATTATTGGAATTATTTTCATTGCTTTTGGAATTGGCATTATTTGTTATGGATTTGCAAGGTATTGGTTCGTGCAGAGAAAAATCATGGAAGGAATTTTTGTTAAAGATCGATTTTCACAACCATTCATAGTTGCTTTTGGAATTTGTGTTAGTATTTTGGCATTGGTTGTAATCTTTGTGAGAATTAAATAATTTTGGAATTGTTATTCCTAAATTATATTTTTTTAGCAAAATTGATTTTGGTCATTGCCTCATTAACTGTTTCAGGTTGTGTAAACGTGGCAATGAATCAAACCATTATTATTATGTGCTCGTTTCCATGATATTCTTATATTTGTGAGAAATAATATTCTTCAATTTGGAGGAACTTTAAATAATTGGAGTAATTTTAAATGTTTTGCCTTTATTGAACTAGCTCAACAGAATGGATTTGGGCTCTCGTTCTTTTAATTTCCACATTTTTCCTAGCCATTGCCAATGTTTACATTGAATATTATTTAAAAAAGGGTTGCATGAATTGAATTACTTCAATAATTATTTGGAATTTTTATTTTTCCTTCTATTTTTAGTGAAATCTGCTTCTGACCTACCTATATATTACATGTTATATTCATTGAAATGTGTTGTTGGAATGAATTCCTTGAAGGGTGATCATTTATATCCTTCTTTATGATTTCGTAAGTAATTTAGTTTACTTTCTAATAATTGATTTTTTTAAAGAATTATTACTGAACCTGCTTTCCAACAAAAATTATCTAACCTTGATATTGAGAGCGTATCCTAGTAGCTGGAATTGTACAGTATTACTAAGGAGAGAACGCTTGATAAGAATCCCCTCAACGAAAAACTTTAACATTCTTGAATTGGCTAAAGGACAAAATTAGAAAGGCGGCAAGGTGAGAACTAATTGAAGATTGGTCTCCGTTTCTATTTGTGCTAGTACTAAAGAATCCACACAAGTAGATTTTGATTTATTAAAAAAATTATTTCACACACATCCTTCCCCATTCTACAAACTAAACCTCTTCATCTATTCGATTCTCATGGACTTTCTAACATAGGACCAACAAGATAATAACACATGCATGTATTTTGTATTGTGAGTGTTAATGAAAGATTCGAAACGATTCGAAATACATGCGTGATAGCCATTGAAAGGTAATCACGTCAAAAAGCATCTACCTTTCCAAAACGCATCTTGTATGAAATATTACATCTAATTAGTATTTATATTGGAATAGTTTCAATTTAATAATTCCTTGATGGATATCGAATATCTTGTCTTTCTTGGAGGTTTATAATTGGATGTGTTGTTATTGTTGGAGGTGATAAGATTGGATTCTAGATGTGTTGTTGTATTGTCGTTAGTAGTAGATGTTGTTGTGATAATATTGGATTGAGAAGTAGATGCATGCGTTGTTGGAAGAGACGAAACTAATGTGTCTGAAACTAAACAATTATTCAATTCTTGCATGACAGTCAAAGATGATGCACTACTATATGTTGAGCAATTAGATGTGTTTGGACTATTACATGCTTTCTTTTCCTTTCTTCTTCGTTTATCCTTCTTGAATTGGTCTGTCATTCTATTCGTCAACTCATACCTCATTGGCATTGTCTCAGTTGACCTAATAAACATTGATTTATTTGCATGTGGTGAATTCTTAGGTGGTCTACCTCTCTTCTTTGGTGCATCCGTTTGAATATCATGAGCAGGAGTAAAGTCAACAATCGAGAATTTGTTAATGTACATCTTTTTTTTTTGGTCTAGAGAATAGTGTTGCCAATTTCAAAATTACTTGAAATATTATTCGGGCAAATTAAGCATCGAATATTTCATTCAAAGACTATCAAACTTGAATATAATGCACTGACTGAAACTATTGTGGCGCCATTATGAGGATGCTTGTTTTTCATACCAAACAAACAAAACAACATTACAATAAACCTAGAGCAAATTAGCGGTATGGTTTGGAATTTCGAGCTTGGCTTTTGCATGGCACACAAAACGGTGAACTGCATTCGAAATTGTGATGAATCAATCATGAATATTTTCAGGTTTTGTTGGGAATCAATGAACTCAGACAGAGAATGGATGAAAGGGTTTCATCTCTCTTTCTACGTGAACCGTTACCTTGGATGGTCAATTAATTTTGTGAATGTGAAATCGCTGCCTTATTGGTAACATGGATTCATTGAACAATTGAGCATAGAGCTGTATTGAAGACTTTCCAGGTTATCTTCTTTCTTCTTGGGTTTGTTTTGTTCAATTTTTATCCAAATAAGATAGAAATTAAGTGTGCAAACGATGAGGTTCTCTATTTCAAGAAACTAACTTGGTGACCAAGTCTGAGAAGATGTACAGTTTCATGCAAATAAAACAACATTTTCCACTCATTCAATTTATCATTAAGCTAAATATTTCAGCACAATTAAATATTTTCAAAAATTAAAAAAAATGAAAAGATTTCATCTTGGCAGAAACTTTTTTCATCATTTCCTGCAAAATTCATCAGCAAGAGAAAATAAATTATACAGAAGGATTCCGATACGAATTGATGATAATCATCAGCAAAATTTCCAAAAATGTTTTTCTATAAATTTTAATACAAATCTTCAAGAACAATCATCGGAAGAAGGTAATAATAACAGAAAAAAAAAGGAAAATCAAATCAAGAGAAGGAAACTCTTTGAATGGTATTCGACTAGTCATAATCCATTGAGTATTGATGCTCCAGATTCACTTTTTAGGGATCATCAACAGGAGCTTTTGGATAGTGTTGATCCGGATGAGGAAGGATTGGAAGTAAAAAACACAATAATTAGAAAGAAGGAAACTGATATGAATCAAGTTTATGAGTGGATGGATCATGGAGAAAGTGAAATGTTCGGATTCTTGAATGAGAAACGAATGGAACCAAGAAATAGAACGGATCGATGGGCTCAATGGTGGGCCAGAAGATGTGTTGCAAGAATTTTAAAGTTTTTATTTGGAAGAAACATGCTGAGGTATTCTGTCTTTTTGGAAACCATGTCAGCAACTCCTGGAATGGTAAGAATTAATTCTTTTCAAACCAAATTAATTTGAGAATTATTTAATGACAGGTTGGTGGAATGTGGAGACATTTTGCATCTCTAAGAAGTAAGCCAATTGATAGATGTAAAAAGGAACATTTAAGAGTTGGAGCATTATTGGAGGAAGCAGAAAATCATAGAATGCACATGTTAGTTCTCTTGGAAATGACTCATCAGAACATTCTGGAAAGAATACTCATGGTTGTTGCACAATTGAGTTTTTCACAATATTATTTCTATATTTATAGTTTAGCAGGAAAAACATTCTCACACCGATTTGTTGGATATTTGGCAGAAACTGCAGTGGAAAGTTATGGATTAGTTTTGAAACAAATCGATGAAAAGAAAATTGCAAATCCACCAGCAGTAAGTTTTTACAATATTTGAATTGTAGAATAATTTGGAACATACAGCCGGAAATGGCAATTAATTATTGGAATCTTCCTAAAAACGCAACTCTGAGAGATGTAATTCTCGCTATTCGAATGGATGAATGTAAACATCGAGAATTTAATCATGCTCTCTCAGATGAAATTTATTTTGAAAAGGAATCCAAAAAGAATGTAAAATAATAACCCAAATATTGTATTTTAAATATTATTGAAAATTTTAAACCTTCCAAACTTGGAATTATAAAACTTTCCAAAATAGTTCTCCACAAAATTCACAAAAACAAAACAGAAAAAAATGAAAGCATCACATAGGAGACTTTCCGTGCTGATCAATCACCTCAAGCAAACAACAACATCAAATTCTCTTGTTGCTGCTCATCATCGGGTGGTTTCTCATCAAAATTCCTTCACCACAAAAACAACAAATATTCACTGCACATCACTGCAACGAAATTTTCATCATGATTTTGCTCTGCAATTCAATGAAACTAAATGTAATTTAGAAAAACAAGAGGCCACATCATTCTCTACGAATTTTAAACAATATTGGGAATCTATTTATTCATATATTCAAAAGGGAGATGTTTCTCTGGAGGAATCAATCAAGGGAGTGGTTCACGGAATTAATATTAATAATATTAACAAGGTGGAGATTCCTGAGGATATTTCACAAAAACTTGCTCAAATGTACATGAAGAATTTGGACAAGAATGGAAAGATTAGATTCTTTGAAGTGATGATTATGCACTTTGGTGGTGTTCCAATTGCTCCTTTATTACAAATGATGAGTAATAATGTTGTTACTGATAATAGCAATACTCTTTTACAAACTTTGGACAAGATGAAAGGTGCTCTGCAAAATGTGCAATCTAGTGAAAATGTGGAGCGAAATATTTTGGGATATTTGAATACTATTCAACAATTGAGAACTAGTTTGGAACCATACTATGAAAAATTCTTGGAACAATTCATTTTAATATTGATGAAGAAGGAAATATCTATTGGAAGCCAAAGTATGAATGGATTGGAATTTGTCATGCAAATGAGAAAGGACTTGCTGGATATTATTGCAACACTACAAAAGCAACAATCCACTCCAGCAACCAGTGATTACAAAAAATTCATTCTACCAATACTCCTCTCTGATCTCAATACCAATTTGGTAAGATTATTGTCGAGTTGGTTCTCTCCATCATTCCTCGAATGTAAAGAATTAGATTGGAGGGAAACTAATGCTCAACTAGTTGAAAAGATCATTCACTACGAACGTGTCCATCCAATTGCAAACATGGAAGCTCTCAAGAATAGATTAGCTCCAACACCAAACAGAAAAATGTATGGTCTTTTCCATGCTGCCATGCCAAGAGTTCCATTAGTTGTTTTGCAAGTTGCCTTAATGGACAGTATTGCCTCAAATATGAGACAAGTACACGACATTGAAAAGGCCAAGGCAACACCAAATGTAAATACTGCCATCTTTTACTCAATCTCCTCAACTCAAGCTGGTTTAACAGGCATTGAATTGGGAAATTATCTTATCAAGAAGGTAGTTGGCATTCTCCAACAAAAACAATTGGTCAGTGATAATTACGGTGGTGATATTGTACAATTCTCTACTCTTTCTCCAATTCCATCATTTATGAAATGGTTATCTCAAAAATTGAGAATTGAATGCTCTTCTGATTTGAACAAGTTCCACGATGAGAGCTTGCTTCGGTCTGCAGATGTGGAATTACTGAAGAAATTAGCTATGGAAGAACCTCAATTGTTTGGTCTCACTTCTCCAAAGGAATGCACCTCTGATTTACAAGCTAAAGAATTGCTGCTTTCTCTTGTTGATGGAATTGTTGGAGGAGGAATCAATTCTACAACTGATTCACTCCATCCAAGTGAAAAACTCAAACCACTAATGGAAAGACTTTGTGCAAGATATCTTTATAAAGAAAAACACAAGGGTAAGGCTCTCGATCCAGTTGGAAATTTCCACTTGAGAAATGGTGCCTGTCTCGAACGTATTAATTGGAAGGGTGACCTCTCCGTGAGAAGACTCAAAGAAAGTTATGGAATGATGGTCAATTACAAGTACGTTTTAGAGTTGGTAGACCAAAACCATCATGACTATGTCATTACTGGAGCTAAATCTATCACATTGGGAGAAATGTTCGATCGATCTCTTTTGGAATAAATTTTAGACCTTTTCCTTGAGTTCTACAATCTTGTCCTTAATAATATCCTTCGATACAATACCATCATAAGCTTGTTGTGTAATATTGGCTTGACTGATCAATCTGAGAATGTGTTCACAATCTTCAAGAGCAGCTCTATAATTTTGCATTGTAATTTCATAAAATTGTTGTCTCAGATAGAGAATGTAAACAGTGTGTTCCTTTGCATTCTTCAAGCCACTATTGAGAACACCAAGTGCCCAATTATAATTCTTCAACTCGACCAAATATTCACTGAATCGTCTATATAATTCCTTCTTTTCACAACCCAATCTAACAGCCTCAGCATAGTGGAAAATTACCAGTTCCTTTTGTACACCTGGAGTCTTTTCAGCTTCCAATTCTTCCAAACAAACAGCCATCAAGTAGTGCGAGTTGACATCTTCTGGATCCAACTTTAATCCAATATCTAAAACCTTTCTTGTCTTTTCCAAATTATGTTCATGCTTAATAATATGCTTGGCAAGCTTGTAGTGAGAAAGATTATTATTATATGGATCAATGTCAAAGGCGCGAGACCACATAAGGTGTGCCTTTGTTTTGTCTTGCATTTGATGGAAATAGATATCTCCCAAAACTGCCAAACTATCCACACAAGCAGTATCCAACTCGACAGCTTTTTCATAATGCTTCAAAGCTGAATTATTGTCCTGCTTCAAGAGGTAGTAATTTCCGAGCAAGTGATTCCACAATTGTTCAATTCTTCTACATTGTGTCATTTGTTGTAATTTTTCAATAATTGCTTTAGCCCTTCCAAGACTTGCATCACTTCCTTCATCCAATTCCAACCAAGCCAACTCTGCCATTGCTTCACCTTTATCCATCAATGAGACTTCCAACTCACAAACCTTATTAAAGCACTGAGTGGCGTGTTC
The DNA here is from genome assembly GCF_000004985.1 of Naegleria gruberi. NCBI lineage: Eukaryota > Heterolobosea > Eutetramitea > Acrasida > Naegleriidae > Naegleria > Naegleria gruberi. The sequence continues at coordinate 10,799 of NW_003163237.1, read as the reverse complement.
TACCTTTCCAAGATGAACATAATTCCTTCCCATTTCCAAATTCAAGCTACTCATCGTTATACAATCCTTATAATTAAAACCACTTCCTTTGATCATCATTTCCATGGCTTTATCAAATGTTTTTTCAGCCTCTCCATACTTGTGTGCCTCTCTCATGAAACAAGCCATTGAAATCCAGGCTCGGATCGAATACATTTCATCTTGTTTAATTGAAATTTTAATAGAGTCTTGTTCTTGTTCTTCCTTCTTTGTCGTTTCTTCGGAATTTTCAGCTTGTTTTCCACTAAATAAATTCCACATCATACGTGCTGTATTAAATACTCCATCCATCTTGATAGTCTATTAGAAATAACAATTAATTAAAACACAATTAAAGAAAATTCGTGATGATGAACGGGAGTGTTTTGTTTTTTTGATTTTTAAAATAAAAAAATTCCGCGCCAATTATTTTAAGCGCAAATTACGATTTTCAATAACCCGCTTAGAACGATAATCCTTAAAAGCGCACTCGCACGTTCAATTCCAGTGCCGACATTCGATTTTTTGAAAAGGTTTACAATAAAATTAGGTAGGAATAAATTTAAAAAAAATAATGCAATTTATTGGTGATGAATTTAAACTATGATGAACTGACCATCATTTGTGAGTTTTTAAATCTCACCACTCCAAAAACTAATTTAAATCTATCGTTGGTCAACCGTAAATTTTATTCAATTACTTCTTCTGATGAGTATTGGAAGAAAATTATTGAAAAATATAATGTGATGGATGAAAGTATTCGGATAGAAGAAATTGGACAAGTTGATATCAAGAAGAGTTTCGTCAAGTTTCGGAAAATGCAATGTTTCAACAATGATCCTTATCCGAATGCTCCACAACGATTGGCACTTTCATCTTTCATAATGTTCATGTTTTTATTTCTATTATCTCTTTGTCTTGTAGTTCCTGGAGTTATTTCACTCACTTCTCAATTAAAATGTGAAAGAAAAATTGTGAGTGTTGACAGATTGACATTGAATGATACCATTCCTAATAGAATCAAATATAGATACACTTTGGAATTGTCTATTAAGGATAATTCCATTAGATATAACTCAATTTCCATTTATGAATGTTTTGAGGGAGAATGTGAAATCAACAAGTTTGAAAATTTCACAACTTTCTGTACGTATGATCCCAGAAAGAAAGGACCTCGATTAGATACTCAAGCAGATTTTATTGGATTGTTTGCAGCAGCTGGTATTTGTTTGATAATTTCGTTTGGTTTCTTATTAATTAGTTTGACTGTTTTCATCATTGGTTTACAATTTATTTTTGAATTATTATATAGAAAGGATTGTTTTAAAGCTAGAATTATGGAAGGAAATGTTTATTTCAAATCAAGGAATGGCACTTTCTCAACCTGTTTAGATTTGTATTTGAAATTTACTGGATTTTCAGTGAAACAGTTCAGAAAAACTTACAAGCCTTGAAAATTGTTTAATAGGTCGCCGAAAATTAGGCAGAAATAATTCATCCAATAGAATTCGATTAGTGATTTGACAAAGCTTAATTGTTTCCAACACATGTTGAAAATATTCGAAACGTGGTGCACGTTCTGCTTACAACAATTAAAAAAAAAAGAGTTAAATTCAACATGCTTCAACGTTAACATGTAGCACGCACCTATTTTGTCACGTAAACATTCGTCCACAACCTTTCGAATAGAGGTGGATGGGAGCACTTTCAGACGAAAGTAGTTTTCCAAGGTGTCACCATCAGCAATTCCCATTCCAAATTTGAAAAGAACTAAAACACAAAAAAACAAACGAAAATCCTTCTCACAACACCTCACTTGGGTCTTGCAGCTGGCTTGTTTCTAAAGGAGTTGTTTAGGATAGTTTCGTCTACACATGTGCGTTAATGATGGGATCATATTTTTCAAGACGTGTTAATACACAACCAACAACAAATAATCAAAATAATTCCATGTCTGCATCTTCATCAACCACCAGCGATAGCAACATGCAACAACATTCGAATATCGAGGAAGAAACTAAACATGCAGAAAACCAAATTAAAGATGGAATTCTCGATCCACAAGAACATGAACATGCCAAGTCACTCACATCTGTCAAGTTAAAATTCTCCAACAAATTAGAATCGAATTTTAACAATCAAGAATCCAAAATTAATTCCATCTGCAAGGCCGAAGGAATGAATTTGAGCATTGAATTGAAAAACGAAACTAGTTTTCAATTTAGAACTCCAAATAATTTCAATTCAGAAAATTATCCAATCATGTATGATGTTAAAGAAAGTGGAAGAATTTGTGTGTACAAATTTTATCCAAATGAACTATTCGAATTGAAAGAAACAGAGAGACACATGTTGATTATTCCAGTAATTGTAAAGATTGATCAGAAAAAGAGCAATGGCAACTTGATTTTGAAACTAAACGAAAGAAAGTTTGCAGTGGCTTATATTACCAATGATTCGTGTGGACAAGTATACGAAAGTTTTAGAAACAATTACAAAACAGAAAATATTCAATTTTTGAATGTATTTTTCAAAAACAAGCAACCATGCCTTTCCTCACTTTCTACATTTATTTCATTTGATTTATCCATTGGTGATGAAAAGGATTTTAACATTGAATTGTGTCGTTCCATTCAGGGAAATGCTTTACAGTTTGCACTTGTGGATGAAAGTTTTGATTTGACAACACCTAATTATTACAATTCGCAAATGAATGAGCTATTTCCAATTTTCTATCAATATACCAATGTAGGACCTTTGATTTTCAAATTTGAGGAACCTTATGTGTATGTGGAATTCAATGAGGGAAGAATGGTTATTCCTATTATGGTTGAAAGATTTGATCAACAAGTTCATGTAGATTTTGTTTTGGATTTAATTGATGCTAATGATGGAAATGTATGTATTGAAACAAACATGGAATGTACTCAATCAGTCAATCAAGTTTGTTTCCAACACTTCCAAAATACGAAAAGGAAACAAGAAACTGCAAGTGTTATCGAAGAAGATAGTTTATTCCATGAAAATGTCAAGTTTATCCAAAGCACCTCTCGTGTACTTGTTTTCTTCGAGGATTGCACCACTGGTGGAAATAATTCTCAACAATCAAAATAAAAAATTGACTAACGTTTCGAATATTTATTAGTATTAAAATAGTAAAATGGGAAACGCTAGTTCATCATCATCTCCTTCATCTTTGCCACTCTCCATTGGCGGAAAATCATCAAACAATTCCAACAATAATACTAATAATAATAATAATGCAAATAATGTTGTAAATAATGTTAATACTACTTCATCATTGCAAACGAATCAACCGATTCCAGATTCGCATAATTACTCAATGAATAACAAGAAGAGAAAATTGGAGAATCAACCAATGATGATTATTACGAAAATAGATCATGTTGATGATCAATATGTAAATAATTTTCATGGTGAAAATTCATTTCGAACAACTATTTTGCATGATGATGAATTATTTAATTAGATTAGTTGTAATTTGTTTAAAATTTGTAATATATTGTTGTAATTTATTTGTTATTTCATCCCTTATCCAATTTGGCCGCTTTATTACCATATTGAATCACCATCAATAATAAGATAAAATATTTAACAATTAACCACCCCATATTTCGTCAAATTGGATATTATTTATAATGATGAAAACTTCTTGGATACCATTATTCAAAAACTTTTCCATTTTCTCTTTCTATTTGAGTTTGGTGAAAGTGACAGCCATATACAAGTTAAGCTGTTGGATGATTGTCTTTTAAATGTTGGGTTAAGAGCAGTTCGTATAAAGTGCAAATGTTTTTTGTGACCTTTCCTAAATCATCCTTAATATCGTTTTTACACATCTCAAACTCTTGCTTCATATCTTGCTTAAATTCATCAAGTTGTTCCTTCAGTTCATTCTTAATCTCGGACCTCAAATCACTTTTAAACTTTTCAAACTCTTGTTTAATATCTTGCTTCAATTCATCAAGTTGTTCCTTCAGTTCATTCTTAATCTCGGACCTCAAATCACTTTTAAACTTCTCAAGTTCTTGCTTTATATCTTTTTTAATATTTTCTTGAAAAACCACAAACATGGTCTGCATTTCTTTCTTGAGGCAATTGGCAATGTAATCTAAATTGGTCATTTTTTCTTCTGCTTTCCTGTTAAGGCCTTGTTTCAAAAAGCAAGCTTGCACATTCACTTGCTGAAATATCATCCATGACTTTAATTTTATGAAATATTAGAATATTATTACCTACTAAGATATAACAAAAGTAGATTGTCACTTTTCCAAATTTTTAGATTTAATCATTCATTGGATTCAAACAAATCTCGAGTTCTTTTCTTTGAAAAATTCTTAATGAAAACCTTTGTTGGGTTTTGTGGCGAATTATTCCACTCAAATTTAGTAACTCCCAAAGGAATGGAAAATTCCATACTTTTAAATCCGTATTTCATTCTCAATTCATTCATTTCAGGAGAATCAATATGGAGAATAAACCCAACCTTTTCTTCAAAGTATCTTGGCACCAAACTAACTTGTCCTGTGATTGAGAATTTAAATTTTTGTCCACATTCTTTCAAATCCATAAGGAGAAATTCTTTAATATGAGAAAGAAGTTCAATTGGAAGTGATTTTGCAAAATCAGATCTTGTAAAATATGTAAAATTACCCAATTCTTGAATTTTCTCCTCCTTAACCAATTTGGAATGACTATTATATGGAGTATTCACAAATTCAATTGGACTTTGGAATACATTGTCTGTGGGATTTTTAACAGTAAAATACTTAACCTCCTTCTCCAATCCAAAGAATGCTTGTTGCCATTCTTTACATGAAATGACAGTAAAGTGAGTTGGCAACAAGAATGCATTAAATTCAACTATTGAGTTAGGTTCCCCTGAATCTTCCAATAATTCCCTAACCTTTGTAATCAACCCTTTCTTTCCATAATGATCTTTAATAATTTCCACAATTTTTGAATCAACACTCATATAAACATGTCCCCAATATCGTTCTCCTAAATTTGGACTTCTCCATCTCAAAACTCCCCAATTTCTCGTTTCCTTCTCAATTCTCGCCACAACTTTTTCATCCAAATCAAAACTCAGCACAGTATTTTTCGGAAGATAAAAACTTGGTGCATAGGCTGGTGATGATGGAGAATAAGAGGGAGTACCATTGGCATTATAATAAATTGTTCGTGGTTGGAATGACATTTTTTTTTGTAATAATTATTTGTGAAAGTTTGACGGAAAAGATTGCGATTTGTTTGGGGTGTTGAAGAAGGTGAAGTTGTAAAGTTCAATATTTTGAATATTTCTTATTCAGTTGGTGGATAATATTGAGAGTTGAGAGTGTGTTTGGTTGACACATTGATTCTCATTCAAAAAATGTCTCTTG
>NW_003163237.1:0-3419 GCF_000004985.1 Naegleria gruberi | reverse complement strand
TAGGGCTGACACTAGCATGCTCATTGATGATAGAGATATTTTGTGTGGAGATGCTACCAAGAAGTGCCACTCTGATAGTCAATATCCATGCCCAAGTTTATGCTCCAAGAAGGGAACTTGTAATCTGGAAAAGAAGAAATGCGACTGTCAACCTGGCTATTATGACAATAATTGTTCAATTGGAAGAGCTAAATATTCATTGAACATTCTTTCAAATTCTGTTTCGTTCAATAATTTGTATATTAGTGGAAGAGATACTGTTGTTTTGGAAGTTAACATTCAAGAAAGAACTTCTCTATTGGATCTTTACTTGGAAGTCAATCGTATTGGAAAGTATGGAAATCCATTCGTTTTCATGAATGTTTCAACAACAGCTGATGCATTATCGAGTAGAGAATTGAAACTCTTGGCTGTGAAACAAATCGGTTACAGTTTATTGAATGGATATAAGAGTACAAGATCAGAAGCTCAATCCAGCCACGAACACTACTTTTACACAGGTTACAAGACTTTCCAATTTTACAACACTTCACATGATTCAAGGAAAATTATCGACGCCCAAGATGTTCAAATTATAAGAAATGAATTCCAAACCATTGCCATTGTCATTTACAATGCTGCTGATTTACCAGTCGAATTCAATGTAACATTGAGTAAGTTTATCAATATTTCACAATTTCTCATTATCAATTTCTTAAATAGAGGCCAATCTTGCAAGTGGAAAGGTTCAAACAGCTGGCATCTTTTTATCTCTGAGTGTGGTCATGCTCATGGTTATTGTCTTTGAGGTTGTCTTACTCATTCAACGATCCAACAACCGCAAACAATTCATTCTTCCAAAACTACAGGAAAGACAAGATATTCAAAGAAGAGGACTCTTGGAAAATAACAATTCACTTGTGGATGAGGATGAAAATTCAGAAGTGTTACGACAACGAAATAATTAATTGAAATATTTAATGAAAATTGTTCAATAAGTTATTTGTGTGTTCATATAATTACGAAATTATTTCATATACGAATGTTTTGGAAGTAACAGACCAGTTTATTTATCAATGAGTATTGATGACGAATCAACTAAATGTTTCTTTGATTTACAGAACTTTGTATTTTTTCACAAACGAAAGTGGACGAATCAACACGATTATAATAATTCGTTCCAATAATCAATTGCCATTTCAAAATCTCAATTTCTCTCATCAAATTCCCAAAATACTTTTCATCATTAAAAAAATGTCACAAGTCAAAACTGTTATTCTTTTGCTCTTGATCGCTTTGGCATCCGCCGTTGCTGTCAACGCTTCCTTGGATACCTTCGACATGTTGAGTGATTTCATCTCCATGTCCGATCTCTCTCCAAGAAGATCTTCTTCTTCCTCTTCTTCCAGCAGAAGACCAACTAGTTCCTCTTCTTATAGAAGACCAACCAGTTCTTATAACAGAAGACCAACCACCAGTAATAACAGAAGACCAACTTCTTATAACAGAAGACCAACTACTACTACTAACAATAGAAGAAGACCAACTTCAAACACTAGAAGACCAACTAGTAGTAATAATAGAAGACAACCAACTAATAGAAGACCAACTAGACCAACTAGAACTAATGTTAGAAATGGTTCTAATAATAATAGAAGAAAGCCAAGTAATAGTGTTAGACCTGGAATGAGTAATCAAAGATTTTCTCAATATAGAAATACTCAATCCAAACCATATGGTGCTAATACTCAATCTAATCAACCAGCTCGTCAACCAACTCGTCAACCAACAACTGCTCAACAACCAGCTCAACAAAACATTCGTTCAACTGCTCCTAGCTCACAAGTTGTCCAATCTGCCATGAGCAATGTTAGATCTGCTTCTCACAGCCAATCTCAAGGTAAATGTGCCAAATATACTGCCAATGCCATTGAAAAGGCCTTGACTGGTAAGACTTACACAATTAATCGTCCAGGTTCTGCTAAGGATTTCGGTTCTTGGTTACAAAAGATGGGTTATCAAAAGGTTAGTGGACCAATGCAACCTGGTGATGTCCAAATCTTCCAAGCTATTCCTGGACATCCTGATGGTCACATGCAAATGTTGACTTCTGGTGGTCAATTTGTTTCTGATTTTAGACAAAGAGATATGTATCCTGGACCAAGTTACAGAAATACTCACCAAGTTCCAGCCAACTACAGATATGTTGGTAATCAATAAATCATTTGTAGATTTTGGAACAATTATTGAGTGGCTTTTACTTTTCTGAATTACTAAGATTAATATTTCCAACCAAAAGTAATAACAACAAAATAATTTCATTTGTTTCCAATTTGTTAATTATTGAAATGAAGTATTCTATTCAGAAATATTTTCAGTTTGAATTTGGCTTTGTCTATGGAGAGTAAACGGAAAATTTAACATTAGCAATACTATTAAGGAGGAGGAGCAGATAGATGGGATTCATAATGGTTTTAACTAAAAATTCGTTGTCGCTTAAAAACCAGGTCCCTTAATAAAATACAAGACTTGAAGTAATACATTCAAAATTAATTTTGATTTGTGGTTGGTCAACATTTTTCCGTTCCAACATTTTTAAATTATTTAAATTATTTAAATTAAAAAATAAGAGCCTTCGTGTGCTTTGTTCAGCGTTCATCATCATGTAAAGACGCAAACCTGTTTTCTTGCCTGTGTTGGAGGTTATTTATACTTCATCAACAACAAAGGAGGATTGTAAAAATAGGGTTGAGAATTCACGTTCTTTTGCTTTGGCAAACGTGATTGCTTGCTTTTGTTTTAAAACAGAGCCAACACGTTCTTATTAATAGAAACCATCAAATCAAAGAAAAAAGTAGAAGAACAACATCAAATAATGAAGACTCCACAACTCAAATCCAAGGAAAGATATATTGTAGTTGATAAATATCCAGCTGCCAGAAATGTTTTACTTCATTCACTTCCTCAGAATCCTTCGTTCACTTCTAGACTTGTTCAATATGATCATGATTTTGCTATCCATGTTGGTGCTGAGCTGGAGATCATCCAAGATTGCTCTTGGATTAGTAATGATTCAGCTCAAGTAGTGGACAATTCACAAGACAAATATATTGTAGGATCTGGTCTCTTGTTGAGAAAGAATGGGAAATACTTCTTCATGCAAAATAAGGCCTCAATTGGAAAGGTTATGTTTATTTTCACAATTCTTGAGCTTGACGTATTTAAAAGAGAACTGGACGATGAAGTGAAGGAGTTACTTCAGAAATGTGTTAAACAATTTGAGGGAGAAGAATTAGAACATTTGAAAGATGCTATCAATGGTGGGGATTCATTTTCCCAATTTTTATTCAAAGGCAGAAAGAAGGAAAATGTAAAACATTTCTTTGAAAAGTATAGGAATATTCTATTAGAATTAGATCTATCACAACATCCTACAGATA
>NW_003163238.1:3726-99287 GCF_000004985.1 Naegleria gruberi | reverse complement strand
ATCAAAGAAAGAAGATCAAATTCGTGCTTTTAAGAAATTTGTAAATGATAAGTTAACTGGAGATGAATTGAAATTTATATGTAGAATAATTTGTAAAGATTTAAAGATTAGAGCTGGACCAAAATATTTATTAGCAGCACTTCATTCTGATGCTTATCAATCCTATATTTTAACACATGATTTGAAACAAATTGTTGGAAGACTCTACTTGTGGAGAGATACTGACAAGATCAAACAAAGCAATAAACAATCGTTGATAAACTAATGATAATTCAAAATTTTGTAAAATAATAAAATCAGCCTTCAAAATTTCAAAGCCTTGAAATGTTTCACTCAAGTGAAATTCAATACAATGAATGTATTGATGATTGTTGTTGGATTCATTAAGGTGAATCATGTTATTGTTTGTTTTTTTTTGCATGAGTGGATCACGATAAATGTTACAACAAAAATCAATTAGCAAATTCACATGGAATCGAGGTCACGTTTTTTCCCAAGAAGAACAGTAATCAGGAAATGGCACCAAAGTATGACAATTCCAAGTTGGCTCAACTGGTTGAGTCAAACAAGTTAAAGTGTCAGTTTACCAATAGACCGTTGATATCAGAAGACAAGGTTTCTGCTGATCACATGGAAGTGAATGTCAATGGTCATAAGGTCGCATATTTCCGTTCATTCTGTTCATTTAAGATGAATTTACTGATTGGAAGAATAGAAATGATTTTCAGAAAGAAGGGGAATGATAAAAATGAAACTCTTTCTTACTTTAGAACAGTGTTGGACTGTATTAGATCGCCAAGAGATCTTGAACAAGAAGAAATAGCTTGCAAAATTACAATTTCCAGTACTCATTTCGAAGATGGAAAGTATTATTCAAGAAAAGACGTTCAAAAGATGATAAAGGAGCACTCTAAATAAGTGGAACTGTTCTGCAACTGTTGCACGGTTAGAAAAATAATAGTTTCCTTGTAAATTACAAAATAAAGTGAATGTTAAAAACGTATAGTTAGTAATTTTTTTCCATTTAGATTTTTTAATTTTTTAATAAAATATTTTTATGCCCGGCATAAAATTTTTTAATAATTTTTTAAAAAATTTTTTAAAAAAAATGCCTCCAAAAACAACAACAGTCTGTCCTATGGATTCCGATGAAGAAATAATAATTTCATTCCGAGGTATCGAAAAAAAGATTTGCTTTAAACAAAATTATCAATGTAATGATGATGTAATCTACTTGTGTACTAATAATAACAACAAGAAAAGAAAAAATGATCATAACAACAAAATTGATGAAAATGAACCAAAAGTTGATGAAGATGAAGAGAAATTTGATGAGAATGATAAAAAGAAAGATAAAAATAGTGAACCAAAAGTTGATGAAGATGAAGAGAAATTTGATGACGATGATAAAAAGAAAGCTGAAAATAATGAACAACAAGTTGATGACAATAGTGAAAAGAGTAAAAATGAAAAACCAAGAGTCGCAAAAAAGAAGAAATATTCTACTAATAGAAGAAAGAAGCAAAAGAATACTAATAGTGAACCTGTGGATGTATATGAAATTGAAAAAATTTTAGATTCAAAAGATATTAATGGAAAAACTAATTATTTGGTCAAATGGAAGGATTTTCCAGAAAGTGAAAATTCTTGGACATCAGATGTAGATGCAGAAGAGTTAATTCAAGAATTTAATAATTCTAAAGCAAATAAGAAACCAGAATATGAACAATACTATTATAATCTAATCCAAGATATTAACAAGGAAACAATTACTTTTGAAGATATTGTTAACAAAATAGCATCACTTAAAAGCATTAATATTCATTCAGTCAAACAAAAGATATTAACTATGACTCGTCAGAATTGTACTGACATTATTAGAGAATTTTCAAACACAATGGATGATAATATGAATATTTTAACTAATGCAAGATATATATTACTTTATATTTTATTTACGAAAATTAAGTCTCTAGATCATGGTAAGAAAAAGAAAGCTTTTGAAGAAGCAGGCTTTGATGGTAAACAATATGGTAATTACAAAAACGAGAGCCAAATTGGATATTTAATTGTTAAGTTTCCAATTTTAGTTTTATATCCAATAACTTTAAAAAAGTTATTAGTACAAAACTTGACAAATATTATCAATTTATTTTCAAATAATCTTGAACAAAAATTTCAATTTGAACAAAATATTATTGACTTTATTTAATAAACATTTTTTAAAATTATGACAGGAAATAAACGGAAGTCTTCCACACAAGATAGAAACTCTGGAGGAAGAAAGCGAAAGACTACACAAGATAATAATTTATACAATGAAGTATCTCAACAAAACGAAGAACAACAAAGTAATTATTCTTCTTGTTCCATGTCATCCAACATGTTGAGATCTTCCCAATCAATATCAATCTCATCATCCTCAATAATTGGAGGAATATCAGTAGTGCCATCCGATGCAGAACCAACTGGATTTTCAGAACGATTTTCAGAACTTGAGCTCACAACAGCTTTTTTCAATTCATTCCAAAACTTGCCAGACTCTTCCCTCCCAAAGTTTTGTTCCAAAAAGTAGATGGTAATATTCTTCACCATCTTCTCAGATCCGAACAGGGAGTAATCGAGGGATACTGGCAGCAACAGTGGAAATCTATCTAACAACATGCCTAAAAACAAAACCTTCACTGCTTTTGTGGGATTCATGTGAGGGCAATGCTCCCTTATAAAATCTCCCTTCTTGCCGTGCAAAGTACTCTTAAAGTACTGGTCTCCCAAATCCATGAAGAGTCTCAAATATGAGAGGTTTTGCATCATGATGTGAAGTGATGCTAACCCATCCACCACCTTCAATGAGCCCAAAAAAATGTCTGCCAAACCAGTAGGACGCTCCTTCAATAAGAAATTTGAAATCTCTTTAATGGTTGGAAAGTGATGCATAGATTCCAGTAGCTTTGCTTTCAGAGAAGTTAATCTCTTGGGAGTTGTGTTATTTTAACAAATGATCAACAATGTACAACTTACCTTGTCCTTCCTCCAATCCTCTAATTCACCATCCTTCTTTTTCTTCTTTTGTGATGGCTCTGATTCTTCAGAGTCAAATTGGATGCCATCACTCCCTTCCTTGGCCAATTCACCTTCTTGTTGATTCTAGCACGGTTAATTTATATACCAATCAAATGATAACTTACCTTTCTCTTAATAGAGGTCTTACTAGAAGGAGGAACATTACTTGGGGCAATGGTCTTCTTCTTCTTCTTCTTCATCAACATGGATGAAAAACAATAATTGAGGCTCCCTCAAAAATAAAACTTACCTCCTTACTACCTGAAGAGGGCTTCTTCTCAGACACCTTACCTATACCATTCAATCTCTTATCACAAAAATGAAAAACAATAATTGAGGCTCCCTCAAAAATGAAACTTACCTCCTTACTACCTGAAGAGGGCTTCTTCTTGGAAACTTTACCTAATTTGCTTGAAATGATCTCATCTTCCTCAGAGAATACATCATCTTCCTCCTCAATGGATAATTCCTCTTCTTCTTTTTGATTTCTCCTGCTTGAGGATGCCTTACCTGATCTATTCTCTCTTGATGACTTTCCCTCCTTCTTTTCAATTGGAGAAGACTTCTTCTTGGAACCAACCTTCAACATATTAATACTTTCAAACTCTTTAAACTTACTTTTGTAACCTGTATCGGAACTGATGGATCCAGTGAATACAAGACACCTTCTATAAGCAAGTTCTTAGCCTTGGCATTTACAAAGAGCTTGTATTCTTTCATCAACGGATTGGAGGATTGCTTACTGGTCATTTTTTAGTTGGGTTGAGTAAATCAATAGTGCAGTGAATTAATATTATTTGATTTATTTAATATTTCTCTTCATCTTGTTTTGATTTTTGGGAATTGAATTATTATTTGGAACAAACTTGAATTTATCCCAGTCAATTTTAATTGTAGAGGAAGGCTTGTTCTCTCTCTTCGTATTTTCTTCCAATAATTTGAAAACATTAGGATCATCATGTTTGTATACTTCCACAATCAAATTGTTTGGATGTCGAACATCCTTTTGAAAAGTTAATTAATTGATTTAAATACAACCTACATTGGATTTATCTGTTTTGGTGACATCTTCATCATGGGATGATGAACTTGTAGATGAAGAATCAGAGGATGATTCTAAAAAGAAAAAGAAGAATAAGAAGGCTCCTAAGAAGATTAAAATATCAACCAAGATGAAACTTTTCCATCCTGTCAAACCAATGCTTGCTCGTCCAAGTAAGACTTATGATGATGTTATTGCTCGTTGTCCAAATGGTTTTTATTCTGAACTTAAATATGATGGTGAAAGAATTCAAATTCACTATGATAGAAAAAATGATGAAATCAAATATTTTAGTAGAAATTTGAAAGATGTTCAAGAGTATAAGATCAAATCTGTAAAAAAGTATATTTCTAAAGCTATTAAGGAAAAGGTTGAATCTGTAATTTTAGATGGTGAAATTTTAATGATGGATACAAAGACAAATAAGATTCTTCCATTTGGTACACTTGGTAAAAATGTTAGACAAGATCACAAAGATGCTGTAACAACTATATTTTTATTTGATATATTGTATTATAATGGTAAATCACTCCTTTCAGTTCCTTTATATAAGAGAAAGGCATTAATGACTAAAATTGTAAATCCAATCAAACATAGAGTAATGTTAGGTGAATATTTGGTTGTAAAGGGTTCAAAACAAACAAGAGAAGCTATTGTTTCTGCTGAAATGAGTGCAATGATTAAGAAGGGTGAAGAAGGTTTAGTGGTATGTATTATTTTCAAATTTATTATTAATTTTTTTATTAACAATTTTACATATTAGTTAAAAGATTTATGTTCTCCATATGAACCTAATGCTAGACATTGGCTTAAAATGAAAAAAGATTACTTGAAAGGTATGGCAGATAGTGTAGATCTTGTTGTTCTAGGAGCTTATCTTGGTACAGGTAGTAAAGGTGGTTTAATGTCTGTATTCATGATGGGTTCTTTTGACAAGAAATTAGGAAAGTGGAGAATTATTTGTAAATGTGGTAACGGACACGATGATCAAACTATTGAAACATTGAATGAAGAATTGAAATCAAATATGAAAAGAATCAGTAAGGATCCTTCATTGGTTCCAGATGATATTGATATTCATACTAATGCTCTTGTACCTGATTTTATTGTTAAAGATCCAAAAAAGAGTGTTGTTTGGGAAATTCAAGGAGCTGAATTTTCAGTTTCCTCAAGAAAAGACAGACCAATTTCTGTCAGATTCCCTAGAGTTACAAAAATTAGAGATGATAAGGATGTTTTAGATCATACCAATTATCAAGAAATTATCAAATTGAAAAATGAAAGTAATAGAAAAGGTTTAGTACCTATTTTTGGAGATGGAGATGCAGGAGATGATTCTGATGAAAGTGTAGATGTAAAAGATAAAAAGAAACGTTCCAGAGCTAAAAAGTCAAAATCTGATGATGAAGATGATGAATCAGATTCAAGCTCAAAGAAAAAGAAAAATTCAAGAAAGAAGAAGATAAATTCCTCAGATGATGAAGATGATGAGGATGATAAAAAGTCAGCTAAAAAGCCTAATGATAAGAAAAAATCAAAATCCTCAGATAATTCTGATGATGATGATGATCCAAAAGCAAAGAAAGCTAAAAAGTCAACTATTGGTATCAAATTATCTGATATTGATACTATTAATAACTCTTCTACTCCAGAACAAATCTATTACATTTATGGTGATTTTATGAAAATGCCAATGAATAAGGAAGAAAAACTAATTTCACATTGTGTAGATGACTCTAGTAGATGGTCAGATAAAGGATCAATGGGAAATATTGAACTCTTGTATGGTGAAGATATTAAGAAGGCTTACACTGATGATATGAACATAATTGGTGATGCTCAAATTGTTGTAGCATTACCAAATCATTTATGTAATATGGTATGTCTTCAATTTGTCAAGAAAGGATCTGCACCAAAAGTTGACTATCATGCTTTGGATGAATGTTTAAAGAAATGTGCTACCTACATGAATCAAAAAAAGATTGGTACATTCCATTTATATAGATTGCATCACGCCATTTCTGGTTTGGATTGGAATAGAGTTGAACAACTTTTGAAGGAAAATCTTTCAAACAAGGGATTTGCTGTTTTCATCTATACAAAGGATAGAGATGATAAGGATAGAGTTAATGAATCAAAAAATAAGTTGGCTAATAGACCTACAACTGATAACTCGGCTGCTGCCTCAGATTCATCTCATAAGATGGATACATCTGATGATAATGCTCCAACAACATCAACAAATAAGATGACCAAATCATCTTCACAAACATCAATCAAAGTTGAAGAGCAAGATAGTTCCAGCAATAACACTTTTTTCAGAAATGTTGTTGCTTTAATTTCTGGTTACAGCAATTCTGAGAAGGAGGCAATTAGCAAGTTTATCACCAACAATGGAGGAAGTGTAACAAATAATTGGAACATTATTGGAAATGCAAATACTCACCTCATTTGTGAATCAGAAACTGAAGATTTTAAACATTGTTTCAATCTTGGATCTCTCATTGTTACCAAATATTGGGTCTTTGAATGTGCCACCAAAGGATATTTGGTTGATACATTACCATATCATTATCCTACCAAGAAGGCTCAACTTGTTAAACCAACAATAGTGAAAGCAGAAAGCTCCTCTCTCACTGCACCACCAGAACTTACTTCATTGTGTGATTTATTCACTGATATGGTCATGTACATTCATAAGGATGTTCCTGCTCTCAAGATGCACACTAGATATATTATTGCATTTGATGGAATTGTAGAATCATCATTTAGTGATGATATCACTCATATTATCACATCATCATCGAGAATTACACCAGAGATTGCCAAACTTGTTTCAGAAAATCCACAAGTCAATGTAGTTTCTTCTGAGTGGATCTGGCATTCAATCAACACAAGTACTTTAATCGATTGGAGACTCTACCAAATTAAGTAAATTATTAAATATTACATTATAGAAATTCTATATTTTTGATTTTATATTCTTTTAATTGTTATTTTATTGTTTCTAAACTTCATGAGCTGAATATTGATTTCCTTCCATTCTAATCTTTTGGGAAAACCATGAATTCTCTAATACATAAGTAACATCAGACTCTTGAGATAATCTCTGTAAAACACTTCTCAATTCTTGTTTATATTTAATTGACATTAAAATGAGAGCAATAGAGTGAGCAATTAAAAGCAAGGAAATACCTATTGCCAATAGAGAACCGACCAAAATTGGTTGTGAAGTATCATACTTCTTCAAGGTAGAAAAACCACTAACAGCAGCCATCAAAGCGAGAGAATTAATTGTCACGAGGGTGGAAACCGATATTGTTTGAATTGTAATTGGCCCAACATGTTTTATGGCACACTTATTAATTTGTTCCAAGTGTGAGTCGAAGGTCTCTGGAGCGAGAATGCTTGAAAACTGGGAAGGAAATTCGCTGGTAAATTGCTTTGCAGATCTATCGAAAGGAATGAGGGCTTGCATTTTTTTTGGTGAATTATTGCAATGTTTAATTGGAAGCCAATTCACTCCTGATGATTGGAAAGCTGAGTTGAACAATTCTACATGGCAATTAACATAAACTGCCAATTAAATACTTAATTAATAAAATTGAATTAAATATGTACTTAAAGTGGAAACCATTACACAGGTATTGGATGCTGCAAGAAGAAAGGGTTTTTCCACATGAAATAGAGTGTTTCATTAGTATTCATAATTAAAGACATGATTGCAATATTCACATAACAAATCATTCAAACTGAAAATAGCAATCAGTGAGTATTGATTGATTTCTAAGATAAGTAGCTAACTTGGGATAAATGACTGCTGAAAATGTTTTGTAAAAAACAACTGTACTTGAATGTGCAGTAATTTGATAATTGTTTCCAGGAATTCCATCAAATTCTTTTGAAGCATCCACCACAAATCTCATATTATGACTATTGCTTATCGCATAAAATAAGCCATTGAATTCAATAAAGAATATATCCTTAATATATCTAATCTTTGCATTGTCTGAATTGGATTCAGAAAATTTTGGATAACAGCTCAAAAACTGTTTCAAATTCTTATATTCCAGCATTGCACTTCCATATAACATGTAATTCTCATAAGTTGGAGTAGTGTTTGCAAATCTCACTACCGAGCAATCGTATCCTCCAAAAGCTTCAGAAATTTTCATTTCATAATCCACAGAAAAATGTGCGGTACCTTCAGTATGTGGCATCTGATTACTTCCATTATCTCCACAAAACATTACAGTATCATCTTCAAATATTACAAAAAATTGAAAGCTTCCACATTCAATTTTCTTAATTTTCTTTTCACAATAAAACTGGCTTACATGCCAACCCATTACCGTGTGAACAGAATTCACCCAATCCTGACCTGAAATTCTAATATCACAGTAATCCAAAACGATTATTGTAAAGGAATAACATGATGCAATATGTGTAATTTGATGTCTGTATCCATTTACGGTCGGAGGAGTGTAAAGGAGAGTAAATTTCTCCGTACCATCCTCATTCATACACTGACGATTACCTCCAAAACAATCATAGGCCGTACTGCCACTTCCATAGAGAAATGTATTATTCATCTCATCACGAACCAAATAAAGTGTTGATCCCTCCGAAAATGTCGAAACATCTTCAATCAATAATTTTCCATTTGTTGTAGTGTCGAGAAGATAAGGAACTTGAATTGTTATGTTACTACTGCTACTACTACTATCAAAACCATCTTTAAAAATATAAACCTGACCACTCTCCGATAGGACATGTACACTTGTCTGATTGATTACAACTTTTTTAATTCTCTCAAAATTGGGAATGTTAATGGTTTTGCAAGTGTTCGTATTTACAATATGAAAGGGTTCTTGGTGATTGGTTGATGATCTATCGTTGGCGTGATCGTGGTGGTAGATTTTGAGCATTTTTTTTTTTTTGATAATTTTTGTTTTTGAGTTGACTGTGAACTTGGTTACAAAAATCTCAAGTTCTTTAATGAGCAATATTATGTATTTCATAATAAGAATATCATAGCTCATAAGATTCTCCATAATTGTCAAAAAAAATAACTGACATTTAAAGAAATTCTGTCAACACTTGATAAATTCATTAAAGTGAGGAAGATAAGCGTCGCTCTCTAGGGACCCTTAAACAAACTGGGTTTTGATATTCTCATTCTAATTGTAGACTCTACCAAATCAAGTAATTTGATATTTTATAAATTTCCTTTTAAAGCAATTCTACTAATTCTCCAAAATCAAAAACAACAACTCTCAAAAAAAAAATGTTAAAAGATAAATGCATTGAAGTGATGGAACAAGTGTATGGCAATTTCAGTGGAGCACACTACAAACCCAAACCATTGAAATCTGAAACACAAACTCGATACTTGTGGACTGATGCGTTTGCAGTTTGTAATTTCCTTTCGTTGCATGTGGAAAGTGGTCAAGATTCGTATTTGGAACAAGCTAAGGCACTTATTGAAGAGGTGCATCAAGTTCTTGGAAAGGATCGTTCATTGCAACATTATTTGGGTAAGTACATGCAGTTTCTAATAACTAATCTACTAAATTATTCGAAAGGAAAATCCAATGCTGAACATCCCCTGTTGGGAGGTTTACGAATTGGCAAGGAAGCCGATGAAGATGACGAAGATGGCGATGGTCAATACTTTCACTATCTCACCAAATGGATGTTTGCCCTCAACAGAACGTCACTAATCACTCGAGATGTGAAATACAATGAATGGGCAATTGAAATGGCTCAATCCATGCATAACAAGTTTATCAATCATAGTTCTTCACGTGGATTGAGGATGTTCTGGAAGATTTCCATTGATGGCTCGAGACCAGTTGTGAGATCTGAAGGAAATTTGGATCCGTATGATGGTTATGTTACTTATAGACTTTTACAATTGGTCAACCAGCAATTAAAAGAAGGAAAGAATGTGGATGGAAGTGTTTTGAATAGAGAAATTGAAGAAATGAAGGGAATGGTGATGGGAAAGTATTTAATGTATCAGAGTTCGGATCCTCTGGATTTGGGAGAAACTCTTTGGTTGACCAGTTGGTTTCCTGATGAAGATTGGGCGAATCATATGAGAAAAGTTGCCATTTCTAATATTGAAGAGATATTCGAAAGCACGATTAAGAGTACTAGAAGAAGATTAGGTTTCAGAGACTTTGGTGTTTCGATTGGATTGCAAACTATTCCAGAAAATGAAAAAGATGGAGAAACTAGACGAATTGTTGAGAATATTCACTCTCTATGGAAAGATCATCTATTCGAAAGAGATCATGACATAACTCCGGTCATGTACTGTTCATCTCTTTTACCTGGCGTCTTCAATCCCAACTTTCTATATTAGATAATTAATAAATTTTTAAACAACCATCAATTATTGTAATAAATTTAAACAATTGTTTAAACATGAACATTTTATTTGTCAAACTTTTCCTTTTTTGGGTCTGCTGTTCAGTGATGGAACTGAACTACAAAAATCTTCACTGAAAAAACTTAAAAATTTCATCTCTCTCACTACACATCAACAACAGCACTAACCGCCTAACAAAATGCAATAAAAAAAATGAAACAACTCACAAAACTCTTGAAATTCTTTCCAAGTTCAGAAAGTGAAGTTTTTTCAATGGTGGAGGAACCTGAAGTGAAATCACCACTTGTTGAGAATGTGATTGCTGAAACGGATTGTATTTTGGCATTGATAGGGACTGGTGGGTGTGGAAAGAGTAGGTTGTTGAATTATTGACACATTTGGTGAACTTGATTTTTGACAGCTTCGATATTGAAGAGAGCTGGGATTGAAAGTAATATTAATCGATTTAATAGAAATATTTACTCGTTGCTTTTATCTTGTTTATTGAATTTTGAAGGATTAGAAATGAAATTTAAGGAAAAGGAAAATTCGAATAATTATTTGAATAGGGTGAAACTACTCTCTGGTCAGGAGTATTCTCTTTTTCCAGAGAGTGTGTGGAACAATGAATTAGCAAAATTGATATTTCAAATGTATCAAGATGAAGGATTTCAAAATGAATTATTCCAGAATAGGCAAAGAATTCCATTTTTGGAAAGTATTAATTATTTTACTGACAAGAAAAACTCTTCAAGATTGTTAAAAAATGATTTTCAACTCAATTTTGATGATTTCTTCTTTGCTTCTCGCAAAACAACTGGAATTTCACCCTTCAAATATGTCAACAATCACAAAAAGGCAATTATTGACACTGGTAAGTTGACATTTTTAATGAACTCAACAATTCGAATACTCTAACAGGTGGACAACGTACCGAACGTTCCAAATGGAACAGACTCCATAATACTTACTCTCAAAAACTCCACATTGGATTCGTCATTTCTCTAAGTGAATTTGATGAGTTGTGTTATGAAGATGACATTACTCCAAGATTCAATGAAGGATTATCGAATTTTGAGGAATGGTATGGATCCCCATTGGTTTCAGAGCATACACTCTATTTGATATTCAGTAAATTTGAAGTATTGGAAGAAAAGATTAAAAAGGGAATTTCCTTTTCGAGATTTGTTTCAGAATTTAAAGGAGACGAAACGAGTATTGAAAGCATTGTTGAGTTTATCGTGAAAAAGTATTTGGAATTGGATGTGAAGAGGAGAGTTGTCAAGTATTATGTAATATCTGCATTTAAAACTGAACAAGTTTATCAAATGCTGAATGAAATATTTGAAATTTAAAATCGAATAGAAAGTAAACTAAATCTTAGTAATTTTACAAATAAAATTTGGATAAACAGAGGTTGCCTCACTAAACAATTCCAATTTGATTCTCTGATTTCTTTCACAAAACTTTTCCAACTTGAGTAAATCTCGTTTTCCACAATAATACTTAATGTTTCGAATATAATTTGATTTCAACAATGGTTTCAAAGCTTTAAATGGAGTACAAGCTCTTCTCTTTCTAAATTTCACAGTATCCAAATTAGGAAGTGAATATTTTTTAAATAATTTCATCATTGGCTTATCAGCTTGAGTAATCCCCAACGTTTTGAGTTTGTGAAATTTAGATTGTAAAATTGAAATGATATTTTCACTTGTCAAATGATTATTGAAATTGAGTTGTGTTAAATTTGGTAAATTTGCATTGATTAGAATATCAAATTGTTCCTGATCCGCTACATTCAATTCTAAATATTGTAAGGATTCCAATTTTGAAATGTATTTCACATCCTCCATGTCCAAATAAGGTTTTTCATCATACCCATACTTTGGTTTAATTACTAATTTGGTAAATTTGATTTGTTTGGAAAGTTTTGAAAATGAATTACCTCCAAAATATGAATAAATTCTTATATCATTGAGTTTTGGTAAATTTTCAAGAATGGTCAATGGAGTTTTTCCTAATGAAGATGAACTGTGAATAATTAATTTTTCCAAATTTGTAAATTGATCAAAATTCTTCAAGCCACCATTCAAAGTTTTCATGTAAATAAATTTCAATTTTGGTGCATTCATAGATTTTGGAATTATAATTTCATCCAATGGGAGAGATCGTGGCCTCAATTCCAATTCTTCCAAATTTGGAAGATTACTCTTTTCCAAAATTGAAATGCAATGAACTCGCAATTTTACCAAATTTTGAAATGAAATTGGGGAAGAGGATGTTTGAGTAGAGAGACATTCAAGATTTGGAAAATACTTCTCATTTGGAATTTTTAAGGTCGTCTTGGAACCATCATCAAACACACAAGCGAAATCTTTCATTTTTTCACATAATCTATTCGAATCTAATAATTTCTCAATTGGGCATTCGGTATTTTGATGATGAATATAAATTTTGCAACTTTCCAACTTGGGATACAAATCATTGATGAGAACTTCAACTGATCTATTCGACATGTATAAATATTTGACTGTCAAATGTCTCAAATTTGGAAAAATTCTTGTGACTTGATTCATCCATGAATCATTTGTTTCACAAAATTTACAAACAAGTTTCAACGACTCGATTCTTTCCAAACTATTTTCTATTGAATTCCAATCAAGTTTCCAATTAAATCTAATTTCTAATTCTTTACATTTTGTAAACTTTTCAATAATTTTAATTGAAACATCTCTTTCTAATTCAATAACTGCTTTGGAAAAGAATTGAATGAACTCTAGATTAGGGAAATTGCCCTCCAGTGAATAACATTTGACTGGTTTCGTAACAAGGTATGTAAATCTATTCGAAAATGTTAACGAAACTGTTTCTAATTTGCAAACTGTTCTCCAACAAGAACACACTTGAGAAAAGTCAAGAATTTCATCAATTCTTAATCCTTCTCCGATAAATTGTAAAATATTTAAAATAATTAATTCAATATTATGCCAATTACTATACGAAACGTTTCTATTCGAAACATTTCCACCAAACATTTTGGAAATTATTCCAGATTGTTTTCCGACAATATTTGTTTGTTGATCAGTGATGGCAGGTTGAGACTCCTCACTGTTTAAAATTTTACTTTTAATAACGCCAAACTTTCGTTTAAACATTTTTTAAAGTTTAGGATAGATTAGTTCTGATCAATCTAAATCTTTATTAGAACATATGGTTGGAACAACGCATAAATGGCACTGCCCACAGTCTATATCCTTATATCTCTCAAATTTTTCTTTCCACAAATCATTTCCACTTGTTTTTCTCCAATTCGATTGGAAGAAATATAAAGTTGTGTCAATTGAGGCATCTCAATAATTGTTTCACATCCGCCCTCATTTAGAAAATTCTCCTCAATATTCAATTTTAAGAGTTGTTTCATTGAGCTCACAATTTTAGCTCCTTCATCATCTATTTGATTTCCACAAACATTAAGAGATGTTAATTGTGTCAATTGAGTAATGTGAGATAGACCTTCCTTTTCAATATTATTGAATGCAATGTTGAGATGTTTGAGATTTTTCATTTCTGCTAATAAATTTGCTACTTCTGGTCCAATGTTATTATTTTCAATGTCCAATGTGGTCAATTGGTGCATTTGGCTTACAAGTTGTGAAAGTTCAGGAGTTTTTGTATCGTAGAAAATATTTCCAAGGTTAAGAGAGGTTAAATTCTTCTTTTCAGTAATCAATTTCACTCCATTAATAGTTATTTCATTGCCTTGTATAGAAAGTTCTATCAAATGGTTCAATTGACTGATAGCTTTAATTCCTTCAAAACCAAACATGTTGAATCCAATGTCAAGAGCAGTCAACTGTTTCATTTCGCTTATGTAATTAGCACCCTCGTCTCCAATGTTGTTTCTTTCCACATTGAGCTTGACCAAATTCTTCAAGTTTCTAATAAATTTTGCTCCCTCACTCAAAATATTATTGTTTCCAATATCGAGCTCAGTTAATTGGTTCAATGTGGATATATATTTTGCACCTTCCGTACCTATTTCGTTTGTGTTGATATCTAATTTGGTCAATTTGCTCATTTCACTAATGAGCTTGGCATCACCACATTGTAAATAATTGTAACCACCGTTAAGACTGGTCAATTGAGGCATTACAATCAAAAATTTGATTCCTTCTCCACTAATATCACACCTCTCAATATCTAGTTCAGTCAACTGACTCATCATGCCAATCTGTCTCATATCATTATCTTGAATTCCATTAATTCCCAATTTAGTCAACTGTCTCATCTCACTAATCGCCTCAATACTACTGCTAGTATCATTTGTTTCAAGTGTAAGTTCATTCAATCTTTCCATTCTTTCGAAAACTTTCATAAAATTCATCATCTCTATCGAAACACAAATAAATTGAATTTTTGTAAAACATTTCAAGAATTGACTATTAGTCAAATTCATTAATCGATTCGAAATTGGTTTGTCAATCATGATCAGAGAAAGATCTTTTCGTTCCTTGATGATTTTCAACCATTGTTTTGAAATTAATGCACAATTTAATAAATTTTCTTTCCAATATAAATTGTCATCATTGAAAAGAAAGGAAATTATTTCGAATACGATATATCAGGGAAAACTTCCTTCTTACTTTCCATCATGTTGTTTTAGAATAGTTTTCCAATCCTAATAAATGTTTGACAAAATAGCGTGAATTAGAATAGGCCAATTTCGTCTATTTTTTTTTGAATGTTATTCTTCGTCATTATTGTTGATTTTCTGTGGAAGTTAACAAGAACAACATAAAAACATGTGCTGATTTGGAAAGTTGCATGTTGCCAATGTGTCATTGTAAAGAGCACTGTAGTCAACTGTGTAATTTAATCATGGTTGTATTAAACATTGTAAAGTTTCCTGTAAATATTGTATTTCACAGAGGCGGTCCATTTATCAGTGATTGTATGATGGCTGCAATCTTGGTTGTTTTGGAAAGACTTGTCCAAAAAGAATCGTGTTAATTCACGACTTTTGACATTTTCACATTGTGTTGACAAATATTTACAAAAAAAACACAAAAAAAAATGGCTTTCATCACTTCAGTTCTCTGCCAGCTTACCTACATTCCATTCGTCTATTGGTTCGTCGAGTTGATCCAAAACAATTTATACCTCCTTGTTACTGGAAGGTTTGTATTACATAATTTACAATAATTGTAAACAATTTAACAACAAATTAACATGAAATTGATCATTAATAGTTACGGATGGATCTACCCAACCTCTCCATACAATTATTTTACATTCGATTCTGTCAAATCATGGGCCATAATGCCAATTTTATTTTTCACCATTTATTACTTTTTCTTAATTCCAAAAAAGATTAACATTTGGTTGGGATTTGTAATTACTGGAACTGCTGGATATGTTACTGAATTCATTGTTGGTTATGTGTCAGCTGTTATCTTCCATGAAACCATGCAAGAATGGCCAAATTCCAAGTTAAAGTTCGTTGGTGGAATTGGAAGTTATATTTTGTGGATTTTGGATGCTGTCATGTATTATTGGCTTGTTTTCAAAATGCCAAAACTCTTGAGTGAAAATTTGAAAGGAAAGGAACCAAAACAACCATCAAAATAAGTTTTGAAAATTAGGAATTTTAAAAAATAAAAAATTAAAAGAATTTAATTGATAAGAATTATAATACCACTACAATGATGATGATCAAATAATTAATTTATTAACTTGTTAAATTGTTTACAATATTGGAACATGGATGTAACTCAATATATTAATTGAATGGATTATTATAATATGTAAAAATAGATAATTATCAAATTGTTTGGAACCAAAACTTGAGCAATATACTTTAATATTGGCCATTCATGATCGTTGTTTGGGATCATTGATATTTGGGAATGTTTCTAGTGATCTATCGGCAAACACTTTAAATTTAAAATTGTTAACAGCTTTCATAGCTGAGTGGAAACCTGGCCAAGATTGCTGTGCTGGAATCATTCCTCCAGGTCGTTCCTTTTATATTTTATCATATGTTGCTTAATGTTTAGAACAGTGAACTGATTTTCGCTTTTCTTCATTTTCTTTCAACAAGTTTATCATTATTCGAAACTGCAAATTCTCCTCAAAATTGACTACCAAGGAATTAAGAAATGTGCAACACATTATCAGCAACATCACCACTGAATTCTGTCAACAGAATCCATTCTTTCATCTTCCAATTCCATTCGAGGAGATTAAAAAAACAATCCGTCCAATGAACCCGCTCAAAATCTCCAACCTCCTTTTGGAATATACCCGCCACAAAACAAGTTCCAAATAACAAAACAAAAAAAACCAAACAATCATCACTGAGGGATTCTTCTTTTCCTTCTTGTCCCAGCTTGTTATTCTAACTATTTTTCAATTCCTTCAGTTAAAATTTATTATAAATTAGATTTAATTAGAGTTGGAAATTTTTATATGGAAAATGGAAGGAAATAAATCATCGTCCTCTTTATCCGATCATGATTCATTGGATAATCCTGCAGCCACTGGAGAGGTTACATTGAATGAAGCCAAGTTTCATCCAATCAGTTGTAGGCACTGTAAAAAGTTGCATAAAGTTTGTAGTAAGGAATTACCAGCATGCAGGTTTGTAAAATTGTTGGAATTTGATTTTTCATTACAACGATGAAAATTATATTGAATTTTTCAAGTGGGTGCCAATGGAGAGGTGTAGAATGTGTTTATGATGCTCCACAGAAGAAAGGAAGAGTATCTAAGAGAAAGGAATTTGAAATGAAAAAGAGTCAATCGAGTGGAAAGATTGTTTCATCTCCTCCATCGAGTGGATCTTCACATTCTACTCCATCTGGTGCTATTCCTTATGAACCAGTTCAAAGACCTGTATTGGATCAAACTCATTTAAATTGGACAAGATTATTGGATATTTATTATTCGGATTTGTTTGATGATTGTCACACGATTGAGAGAAATGATTTGGAGAGATTTCTCTTTTCCCATGCCGATGAAAATCTGCCCAACAAGAGAGAAATTATTGCCATGTCACTTTGTCTCAAAGCTCAATTAGAACAAAGCTTGTGTTTTGCTGGAGCTGAAGAAACTGCTGTTCAAGCAAGAGAAGAGCTCAGCAAACTCTTTGATGAATCTAATTTTTATGTGGCGTGTGCGTATGCACATCTGGCAAGTTATGAAATTGGATGTGGACGTTTTAGAAATGCTCGATTCTATGTGAGATGTTTGGATTTTTATTTCGATGAATTGCAGGAAGACGAAAAGTCAATGACTAAATATCAAAAGAATTTGAGGAAATGCAAGCAATTTTTAACAACTGAATCGAGGAGTGAAACTTCTCTAAAAACAATCCTTCACGATTGGTATGATATTTATGAAAAGTATTTGGGAATTACTCTTCCATTAGCTTGGAAAGATTTAATCAATCAAGACCTTACCTATGATAATTGCCTCGTTGTAATTAACATGATTGATGCAATGATTTCTGTTGGAAGAATACACTTGAAAGACTCTGGAAATATCAAGAGATTGAGATTATATGATGAGCTGGCTGAATATATTTATCATGGAATTCGTATTAGGGTTCTCAGCGAACTCAATCGTGGAAAGGATATGATTGAGGATTCAGCAATGAAAATTACAATGAAATCCGAGTCAGATCACTTTATCTTTTGTCCCTCATTTATTGTAACTCCAATTGCAGTAGCATGTAAGGTTCATCTCCACATTGCTAAATCAATTGAACTTGGTGAGAGGAAGAATTGTGATGCTGCTTCTCCTCTTGGACCAATTGATTACTTTCAAGTATTGGCAAAGGATTTGAGAGCCATCAAAACAATGGCCAAACGTTTCAAAAAGGTCAATCTAGTGCATGCATCAATGATGAAAGAAATGGAAGCCATCATTGAGAGAAAACAATTTTATAATGCCCTATCTGAGCTAATCTCCAAAACCAACACTAACACTGAGACCAGTAGCAATAATCACGATTTCACCGAGTTTGAAAACATGACCACAACAAAGGACTTTTTCCAATTCATAACCAATGGCAACAATCAAAATGGAGCCTCTGAAACCAACATTAATACAGAAGAGAGGAAGAAGGAAAGATTGGAATACGAACATAATGTGAATAGCTTTTTGACAAACTTTAATAATGTTGCTCATCCAATAATGGAAGGAACCAATGCCGATACATTTGAAGGATATATCAATTATGAGGAGATTCATCAATTGTTCAACATTAGATATGATTCACCAATTTCCTTCCTGCCCGACCAGTAATTATTTGCCATCTTGATGATAACAACAAACATCAAAATTGAGAAGGTAAAATTCCAACAAGAGAATCATGTCAAAAGTACATCCCAATCTGCAAACTTCTTCTAGTAAGCTAATACATGTTGACAATCAAGAGACGAAGAAGTGGAAGACAATTGTACTGATATTTTTTTTGAATTTAAAAAAATTTTAATAAAAAAACAAACAAAAATAAGCAACGGCTAGTTCTCCTTGCCGCTCATGTAATTTCCAGGCTTGTTATTGTGTTGTTGTACTGCTACTATTAAACTAAATAGGTTGGAGGATAAAGAGATGCTACCACATTCATCATCACTAAATAATACAAAATCACAAACTCCTATAGCAACAATTGATTTGGAAGATGAAGAAGATGAGTTAGATATTAATTTGGACGATTATGATGTCGATGAGATTTGTTCATCCTCGCAGGGTGTTGAAATTATTGGTGTTATTGATCATCAAAAGGAAAAGAAGAAGAAGGCTTCATCATCAGCCTCTTCTATTCTTCCGTCTACTTCTGCTGTAGTTAATAACACTCCCCCTGTTGTTATTCCTTCTTTTAATAATCATGAGAATACAAGAAAGAGATCCTTGCCTTCATCATCATCCGATAATAATAGTAATAATCATCAAGAACGATTGGAGAGCAGCACACCATCAAAGAAGATGAAGGAAACATCAGCAGCAACAACTACAGTGAGCAGTCCTGTACTGATGAATGGTTCTCCTTCGCTAGGGAGTTCTTCGAGGAGAGGTGTGGAAGCAAATTCGAGTCCAATCTTGTCCAGTTCTTCCCAAATGAAATCAGAAAATTCACAAGGAAGACAGAATGTTGTTATTCCGTCCTTCTCTACAGCTGATGATTCGGATCCGAATGGTGTAAATACAAATAGTAATCAATTGGTAGTTGATGATTTGGAACGTCCTTTCACAATCATGTGTTGTTCCAAACAAACACTGAAAGGGCTAAGTAGACCAACCATTAATAGAAGTGTCAACCTGAAACAAATCTTAAAAGGAGAGGAAATTAAGGAAATTTACAGTTCTTCCTATATATTTCTTCAAACAATTAAGAATGAGCTCTTTGAGTGCACTCCAATTTCATCGGAAGAATTGAACAATGATTTGAAAAACTTGAAAAAGATTACTCTTCCATTTACTCCGAAAATTATTGCAGAGGGAAGAGGTGTTACTAGGTACTACCTGTCGACAGAGGATGAAATTTGGGCTTCTTTCAGTGTTGGAAAATTTACCAAAGTGCCCAAGAAAGACCTACCAACTCCAAACATTATTCCAAAGAGAATATTTGTTGGATACGGCCATGTTGCCTTTCTAACTGAAAATAATCATATTTATTTGAAAACTAGTGTAACTAATGAATTTATGGTCTTGGAAAATATAGCCAAGAATGATCGAGTGGAAAACTTTCATCTAGGATTGGAACATTATGTAGTTCATATTACAACAGCAGAAGGAGCTACAAAATTGGTCTTGGGAGGTAATAACAATTTGGGACAGCTTGCATGTAAACAAACAATGACAACAGGGGCCAATGTTATTAACTGGACGTATGGCACGATTCAAAAAATCGACTGCACGACAAATACATGCATTCTCAATAGTATGGGAGAATTGTGGGTATGTGGCGATAATTCGTGTGGACAGCTAGGTTTGGGAGATTTTAACAATAGAGAAGCTTTTGAAAAGGTTCCTTCGAGAATTCCTTTTATTGATTTTTCGAGTGGTAAAAATTGTACATTTGCTATAACATGTCTTCATGAAGTTGTTTGTTGTGGAGAAAAGAAGAGATCAGTGTTTGAGGTTGTGGACACTAGTGGTAATTTTTATGTTAATCGTGTAGTATGCAAAGATAATAATCCAATGGTATACTACTCTCCTTCTAGTAGATATTCATCGATACCTCTGCACAAATACAGTCAGGACTTTAACGATAGATTGCAGTGTATAGCATTTGGCCCAATTCTTCCCTTTATTGCACCAGATTTTGTATCAATTCTAGAAAAATTAGTCAAAGATGATAAGGAATCCAATTTAAAACATGTGCAGAATTTGATAGATATTCTACTCTATTCCAAACCAATAATGACTCTGGATACTGTGGAGATTGTGGAAATCATCTATGTATTATCCTTTTTCAGAGATACATTTATTCAGCTCAAGAGTTGTCTTGTAAATATTCTAATTGACAAGCTTTCACCACTTAACATTAGTACAACTATAGAATGCCTGTACGAGAAAGTCCAAATAGCTGACGACGCATTGCTTCACTATGCTCTAAAGTATTGTTTTGATATTGTTAGATGCTATGGTGAAAATCATATTTGCTTTGCTGGAAGGCTGAACAAGTTCAAATTCTTCCTCTCTGCCGATCAATTATCAAAATTCAAGCTCAACATTCCAATATTGAATCCTGTGAGTGAGCCAAACGTTCGTATTGCTCTTCAAAAATTGCACTACAATGCTGTAAATACTGACATTAATATATTCTTAACCGAGGAAAAACATATGAGACTACACAAGACAGTTATTTGTTCACGTTGTTCATTACTTTCTGAATTGAAAGCCATGATACACGCTACAAATTTCAATTTGATCCACTGCATACAGCCAGAAATTGCAAAACTTAATGGTATTGATGGGAAAACTATAGATCCAAATACCTTGATGGAGATTTGCACAATTTTACTCAAATTTTGTTATGGGTTGTGGGAAGATCCTCCAGTTCATCTTTTACTTCCCTTGCTGAACTTGTCGCGGATATTTGGATTTCCAGAATTATCAAATCATATTATTAATTCTATTGAGGGTTATATCACAGTGGAGAGCTTTATATTGATGGCAAGCTGTTATTCTAGAGAGGAAAATCAAAATGACGAGTTTGTAACTTTATTTGGAAAACATTTGGTAGAGTTTGCCAGCAAATATGCCACAATCATTTTGCAAACCTACCCAGACGAAGCTTTTGAGCATGTATCACCCAAACTGTTGGTTAAGATTATGAGAAGATTGAATAAAGGAAACCAACAATGATTCGGCACCAATTCTTGAAATATGTACATTTATTGATCAAAAGAAAAGACAACATCGCCCAATTCCCCTCCAATAGCTCTGTTTTTCAAGCACTTGTACATCCAAAGATTAATAGCTTGTTTCTCAGCCAAAATAGTAATATTTGCAGCAGAGTTTGAAAAGAGTATGAAATTACTGGAACGGGTGGTATCGATTAATAACTGTTTCACATCTGGATTCTTTTCCTTTGGTTCTGGAACGGCATCATCGTCATATTCATCCACCACTTCGAGTGGAAGCACCAATTGACCATAAGCATTATAACCACAACCGTAAATAGTTCCCAAATTACTCACAAACAAACTATGACATGATCCAGCGAGAATACTTGTTATAAATTCATTCTTCTCAATAAAGTGAACATCAGAGTAGAATTCAGGATCTTTTGCAACTGCACATTCATAATATTCAATCTTATCTTGTTCTGCAGTGATGCCTTTCTTGATACTTTCTGGGTCAACTTTGTAAAATTTGGTAATTTCTTTTGGTGTATTCAAATCTTGAAAATCACCAGTTCCAAGTTGACCATATCCATTATAGCCAGTTGCATACATTCTTCCAGAATGTGTGAGGAACAGACAATGATAGAGACCAACAGAAAAGCTTTTCAATTCTATTGGATCAAATCCTAACTTGCTTGTCACATTGGTAAATCTCTTATAATTGGAACCTCCTCTGTCAATATAATCCTCTCCCAAGATGAAAACCTTATTTTTTGATGAGACAGCCACTACCTGTCTGCCACCAACTTGAAAATCCACAATTTTTTCATGTTTTGACAGCTTGGCAGAGAAATCATCCATTAAAGTAAATTCTCCAAGTCTACATTCTGTCATGTGCAAAGTTCCACTCAAATAAAGTCTTCCATCCGCATCTAAAATACAAGTAGCATTATTACCAGCTCTAACCATTCTAATTTTTGCTTTAAATTTGATATAATCCAATGATTGAGAACTGTGTGGACCTTCTGCAAGTTGACCATATGCATTCCAACCACATCCCATTAAATTTCCAAGATTAGTCAAAATGACAGTATGATTATTTCCACAACACACATCCACAGCAAACTCATTTGTATATTTGTAAAGTGGTTTTGCTTCTCCAATATCATTCGAATGATTGAGCTCAGTTTTCCATCCAACTTGACCATCCAAATTCTTTCCAAATGATAAAATCCTTCCCAAACTCGTCAATAATACAGTATGATGCCCACCACTTGCAATTTTCACAATATATTCACTTCCCTGCACATATTTTGAAATATTTGCATTGATATTTCCCTGAATTTCAAATTGATGTTCACCAAATGCCTGAAATAATGCTTTACATTGCAACACTTGTGAATGATCCAATAATAATTGATCATGATATGAGAGAACCGATACATAACCACCTTTTGCTTCTATTTTTTGACGACGTTTATGATGATCGGAACTTGATGAATATTCATCATCGTTATCATCATTGTTATCATTACTATCATTATTATTTGTGCCGTTAGAAAAATAGGAGAGTGGTGATGATAGTTTGTTGCCCATTTTTTTTTGATTGGTTAAATAATATTTATACTTTACAATAAAATTGTTGTAAAGTTGGAAATAGAGAAGAAGAATTCTTGGTACTTGAAGGAGGTATTGAGGTATTGAAATATTGTTTAATTACAGAGTTATTGTTGATTCAATTGTTTCGAATTAAATCTTTGAGTTCCGTGTTGTGATAATGCAGGCAATAATCTCGCATTGTTCTCATGATGTGATTTGATTCGGATGGAGTTGGGAATTCATCCTTTTCAGCTGATTGTAATTCTTTTAGAATACGAGAATGGTCTTCAGATATATTCTTTTTAAGGAATGCCTTAGAGGAGGAGAGGAATGAGGATGAAAGTGATCCAATATTCGAAAGCTTGAATTGGAATAGTCTCGTTCTATGATTGTCGATTCTAGTGAAAACTCTGGCACACCAAATGATAATGGATTCCTTCTTATTCGAGGAGGCCTGACACGACTTGTAGACAAAGCATATTTCATTCAATTCGTTTCCTCTACCTGGTGTATTTACAAGGGAGATTTTGGTAGAGAGGATTCCTTCCATTTTCTTCTTCTTACTTGAGGATCCAAGTTCAACAGAGGCATTGAAGGTAAAACTAGGGTATTTGTGTAGTGAGTTTGATTCATTGAGAGGAATGAATTCAGTGAATTCCACTTCTGAAAATTCTTCAGATAGAGCATAATCATGACCAAATGTTTTAGCCACTTGTTCAATCGAATAATCCAAAGTTGTAACCATCTTACTAGACTTGAGATCCTTGCTATCTATTCCAGTATGATATGGTCGCTTGGTATTGTACACTATCATTGAGTATGGGAATAGGTTAATTAATTGTTCATCATTGTTTTGCGATTTCAAATGTTTCTTCTTATATTCGTTGTGGCTTTGGGAGTGAACTACCTTCCAATCGGTGGCATGTCCTCTCGAAAGGTGCTTTACCAAATTCCAATCCTTGTCGATAATGTTCTTTGCTTGAAAATCTTGATCCCTTAAGAGGAGATGGTTCTTTTCAGTTTGGAAAGCTTTCTCTTCCTCTAGTTTCTTCTTATACATTTGAACAATGTGCATTGGAAGTGTATTTTCTTGAATTCCTTTGCCAAGAAATTCTTCTACAGCTTCTTTGAATGGTGCAATAGATTGAAAGATTGAATAAATGTCTTCCATTTCCAAATAAATCATATCAGAAATGTAACGTATTTCTAAAAGAAGTTCTGCAAAAATGGAATCTTGATTTTCTGATTCGTCTGGTGATTTGAAAATTCGGGAAAAAGTATTGTTTAGGAAGTTTTTCAATCTTTCGTTTTGCACACAGTCGAAATTCTTTGCCTCAGACATGTGTCTATAATAGGGCAATGAAGTTTGTTGTTCAACCATATGATTCATCATGTCAATGTCCATTTCTTCGAGAATTACATCCCCACTCGTTCTAACTAAATTGTATGTTAATTGCTCTAGCAATACTACAATATCTGTACAGTTTTGAATTGGCTTCTTGGCATGTACTCTACTGCAACCATAAAACAAGTCGAGAAACATGAGCTTGGTTCTTACAGAGACTTCTGCCAACTGTTTACCACTTATACCTTCTTTCAAGTGTGCATGCATGGTAAATTGTTTTCCTAAATGGTTTGGGTGATTATTTACAATGAAAAGAATGAATTTCTCTCTCAAATTTAGAATATTACTGTTAGATTCACTTGGTGAGTGCTGTTTTTGTTGAGATTCCATATAGAGATGTAAGGAACCTGATGAAGGACTATTTGGTATCGACAATACCAAGTCAGAATTGCAATCACTCAACACATCTTGTGAACTGCCTGGTGAATTCGGCATCAAAATGGCATTGATAGGAGAAGATGTTGCAGGACTTACAGCATCACCAGTTAATGATTTTGATAACTCTCGATCTATTTGGTGATAAACTGTAAATAAACTTTTGTCATTGGTATAAATATTTCCATTTTCGGAATTTGTTCCTAACAGTTGACCAGCATTTTGCATCACCACATTGAAAGCACTTGTATTAATGATTGAAAGCAGCGGTAACATGAAACACAAATCTTTGAAACTATTGGCCCGTTTCCTACCATCCTTCTGTGTCTCCACTTTGTAGCTCCATTCAAAATTATTATTCAAAACAGAATTTGCATAATACAATCCTCCAACTCCAACACTACCCTTCATATTCGGAGATCCAGGAACTACATTACTTGTCGTGGTCGTTGTTATCATTAAATTATTCGAATTATTCGAATCCTGATCGTATTGTCTGTAAAATTCATCACCATAACTCGAAGATCGTTTCGAGGAGGATAATAATCCCAAACCACGTGAAGAATTCATTACAGTTAATTTCGACATGGCAACTACTCCTCCATTATTATTATTACCACCTTGATTATGAAGAGAACCATGAGAAGCCGATTTACTACTCGATTTTCCTTCAGCTGCCGATAGAAACATCCTTCTTCTCTTCTTTTAAAAAGCCTTCTCGATGATAATGATGTTCTTTAACTCAATTAAATTAGAAGAAAGGCTTGAAAAAACTACAATTTGCGAGGGAAAATTTTGGAGGGAAAACAAAGATAGCAAAGTTGATGCTGCAGGTGTTTGTGTGTTTTTTTTGAATATTTTTTACTGTCGAGTTTTTTCAAGTTTTTGAAATTCTGCAGTGAAAGGATTTTTAATTTCTGAGAATGGAAAGGAGACACTTGAAAGGATAGTGCAAGGAGATGTGTGTTTTGGTGAAAATCTTACCATACGTTCAAATGAAGGATGACATAAAGTTGAATGGTGACAGATTCATGCTGTTTCAAATAAGATAGTTAGCCTAAGAATGGAGTGGTTTAGGATGTTCTGTTAAAACGATTTGATGTTGAACGGAATCCATTAAGATGATGATTCTCAAATCAATTCGAATTAGTAGTCCAATAAAATTTATTCGAAACTGAGAAACTGAATGTGGTGCCAAGTTCTAAAGGTAGCATTCGAACGGTCATTATTTTTCTTCAACTGTTTCAAAGATAACAGACTTCATCAATCTTTTCATCTATTTTCATAGTCCGCAGATTAGTTTAGTTGTTTACAGACGAAACTCAAACTGAAGATGATTCACCTTCACTGTTTGATGAGCGTAAGAGGAGAAAGCATCAGAAAGACAGGTTTCCAAAAGTTTAGTTCGCATATATTAAGGGAAAGGAGACGAAACATAGTGTGCTGGTTCAAAATAAGATGATTAGGATTTAGGATGTTGAGATGAAACACAGATGAATTACAGTAAGAAGTGAACACAAAAAAGATGTCATTCAAATTGGCGGGTAAAATTTTGCTGTGGCTGTGAAATGGAGAAAGTATTCCATATTAGAAACTTTGTTATGATATTCAAATACATTTTAATTGATGTAAAACTATTTTCAATAATAGCCAAGGGCACACTCGCTATGGAACAACTTAAAACCAGTCACCCTACCTGCCACTAATCAATGATTATCATCGTAGACATGACAGGTCCAATCAAACAGAAAAAAAAATCATGAAACCAAGATTTCAAAGTCTCACTTTACTAGTGGTCTCTTCACTACTGTTACTTATTTCTCTTCATCATTTCATAACCTGTCAGGTATCAAAAAACTTTGCAGATGTCATTGATGCTGCCACTAGTCAATACGTAGCAACCAAAGAATGGCAAGACGTCCTCGCCAAAAACAACATCTTTGTCAAAATCCCAACCTGCCAAAAACTTGATTTCCCTAAAACTTTTGATTTTAACAGAACTTTTATGAATCTCTGTTATGATTACGAAGCTTTTGAGCCATGGATAACAATCCACAAAGCTTCAGGTGTTTTCCTGTTGGATACCATCAAGAAACAATATAACATTCCAATATTGAATCCTGTTTACAAGACCTTTCCAACAGATAATGGATATTTTGCAACTATGAAGAAGGGAGTGGATAGTGGAGAGTGTGATGTGATTGTGGGAGCAACGAATTGGAATGCAGAAAGATTGGCACAGGCTCATTTTCAATGTAGGTTTCAAAAAGTTTCGGTTTGTTTCTAATATGATATTCATTTCCTTTTTTGGATGAATGTGAAATTCATGTTAATAATTCACTTTCACTACTACTTGATTGACCTAAATTTGTTATATTTTATCATAATTATCACAGGTGCTTATGGAACTAGTTATCAAGGTTGGCTCAGAAGTGAACTCCAAAACGAAACTCTAATTTTCAAAAATATTGAAGATTTGGATAACACTGGAGTTATTATTGTCGTTTCTGCTGATACTTCCTATGAGAATTTCGTGAAAAACACCTTTAAAAAGGCAACTATCAAGGTCATTGGTGGTTACGATGATGCATGGGCCATGGTTTCGAATAGAACTGTCCATGCCTATATTGCTGATGTTTTGGATTTGTTTATTTGGCTTGGAAATAATAGAAATATTTGTCAGGGATGTAGGGTTTCATTCTTTGGAGATTCAACTCAATTTGGAACTTTTATCACTATGAATATTACTGGAACTTCTGGAGGAAATGCTTCGTTTGAGTGGAATGTTCAGTTGACCTTTATTTCTATGATTATATTCATTGTTTCATTTGTATTGAATTTGGGGTAATTTTTACTTAGTTTGTGGAAGAAAATAAAACATTTCATGTTTTGAATAATTTTGATAATAGCTCAATATCAATTGTGGATAATGTATTAAATTTTATTTACAAGTTTGTGGAAGAAATTAAACATTTCATGTTGTGAATGATATCAAATAGTTCAATATCAAATAGACGAAATGGGCAGGAATCACTTTTACCAACCAGCTGGCTTACCACAAGTTGGACATTTCAATCCGACCTTTCCAGATGGAGAACTCTTGCATCCAGGACAAACCTTGTGTGAGCAACCATTCTTGCAGCTAATTGAAGACAATGTTGAAGCATTGAACGAACACCAATCACACTTTGCCATTGTTGATGATTATTTTGTTGGGGAATTAAATTTGTTTTTTTTGTTATGGAATTTAATGATGGTTAGATCATGCTTGGTTTTAAAGATGTGGAGCGACCATTTGTTTTGCAGCCATGAGGGTGTGAATCAGTGAATCGGTGAAATGACCACAACAAAAGAGAGGTTAGTTCATATCCATTTCATCAAATGGTTAAATCATATGGTTTGTGAAATTTGAAATTAAGCAAAGAATATCTTGACAGCAATCACATCTCCCTTCTCTGATTTTTTGAACAATGTTGGATAATAGCCATCTCCATAACCTGATGATGTAATGATACCATAAGGCATTTCCATTTTATCAGGAAATCCTTCTTCCTCCATTTTCTTTGTGAGATATTCTTGGTATGGAGGTTCATAGCATAACTTGAAATTAGCTTCGAGAAGACTTTTTTGTCTAACCTTACTGGCAGGTAAAACATTCTCATCATTAAAATACTTTTGGTCAAATAGACCAACAACTGCACAATCTGAGGAAACACCCAACCTCATTTGGAACCATCCTCCCTCCATCTCATAATTAAGGTATTCATTTCTGTTATACTCACCACCATACTCTTCAGTTCTATCTTTGGGTATTAGCCAAATATTTGATGTATTGAGTAGATGCAAATAATCAGTGTGTACAGCAACAAATTGAGCAGTAACATTAGGGTCGAAATATCCGCCATCACAATAACCCTGTTGCTTGTTTGTGGTATTCCATTGCCACAGACCTTCCCTTACATTTTCAAAATAAACGCCACCATCCGAAAGGAAGGGATCAGTAGCGAGCATTGTATTGGACTCC
Source organism: Naegleria gruberi (assembly GCF_000004985.1). NCBI lineage: Eukaryota > Heterolobosea > Eutetramitea > Acrasida > Naegleriidae > Naegleria > Naegleria gruberi. The sequence continues at coordinate 70,046 of NW_003163238.1, read as the reverse complement.
ATTCGAAATTGCGTATTTTTAAACAATTGTTGATATTCAGCTTCTTCTTCTTCTTCAACTGCATTATCCTCCTCAGAACTATCAAATGGCTTACCTTGTACGATTCCAAGGAATGTGAGATTTGAAATGTCTGTTGTACTTCCTCCTAGTCCCCCATTTAAACATTTACCTAGCTCAATAACTGAGCTAGTTCTTTTGTGATATTGCATGTCTCTAATAAAGTATTCATGACTTAAATTATTTCCTCCCCATTTATGGAGGTAGACTAATGGAGCTCCAAGATAATCAGCCAAGTCTGTTGGAGTCAATTCCACATAGTCCTTTGAAATAAATTGTCCAAGTTTCTCCGCAAACTCCTTACAATTAATTCCTGCAACTATTTCAATATGGTCTATATGTTCTAATTTGATTTGATAGGCCTCATTGATTCTCTGGTTTGGTTTAACAAAGGTAACCTTTTCAATGGCTTTACTTTTACAACGTGGTGTGTAAACATTAAATGAGGCATCGTATTCTTTGAATTTTTCAAAATTCTCTTCATCAAAAACTTCTCTAATTCTATTAGAAGGCATTTTCATAATTTCCTCAAACGATAAATATTTGGTATACTCAATGCCCTTCCTATAGACAAGTGATTTTGATTTTGGAGCATACAGATATGAGGAGAGATTTCCATCAACATTTGTGATAAATCTCCAAATACCTTCCTTCTGAGATTGATTGGAGTTGTATAGTTCTGGTTCATAGATATGATATTGAATTTTCTGATTAATATCTTTAGATCTAACTAAAAGACCAATATTGTCCATCCTTGTAATAGAAAACACTGATTGGACAAATTCTAAATGTCTAATCATTTGTAGTGGACTTTTAAATTCCTCTCCAGACCAAACTAATTCAAATAATCTTTCTTTTTGGCAAACAAAAACTCTCATTCTACTCCCCTCCAAGTATGGAACAATGCATGATTCAATAAATGCCTCTTTAAAGTAAAATAAATTGTCTGGATGAATGAATTGAATTGGTGTAGTTGAAAACTTGTCACTCTTCAAATCAAATAAAAAAACATTTGAACTTGCATAAAAGGCAGTCAATGAATAATCTCGTTCCAAAACATTACTGCATGGAATGGTAATAACAGTGCAAAAATCAGTCGTGTTATATGTGACACTTGGCACCTCAGTACATTTCTCCATTGTGAAAATTTTGCTCTTTCCTCTCTCAATAAATGGAACTTCACTTGTGGAAATCATCAATAATTCACCATCACCAACAAATGCAGATCCCTTCTCATTAGCTTTTGGCACTGGAGAAAGTAACATTTCATCAAATGTTTCGACACCATTCCACATGAAATGACAATACTCTCCAGAACAACATCTATTCTTCATGGTTATATACCTAGCAGAAGCTCTGATAGGTCTCTTCGTTCCATCCAACAATTGATTCATCAAATCACTCTCCCAATCCCACACCAAATGTTCAACCGAATATCCAGTCTCCACATTATTGTCAATAATATTAAAGACCAATCGTTTAACAATATTATCGGCATCGGAAAGATCAATCATGAAGAATTTATCATCCTCCCTCCGCAGATCAATGCACTGATTAAAAAATTGATACGTTAAAGGCTCTGATTGCATTTTGGTATTTTTTTTCAGTATTTGGCGGGAATTAATTCCTGTTGAAGAAAGAAATATTTATTTTTTACAACAAGTCTTGAAATGGGAGAGAATATTCTTCAATGTTCTCTTGGGTGATTTCTTTCCATAGACAAATCTCAATCCAATATATGCCAATATCTTACAAAAAATAAAGTACAAGAAGAGAATGGCTGTATAAATCCACATCATGTAGTATGGTTCAGTAATTCCATATGCCTTTTCCAAGAAGAGAGTGCCATTGGTGTATTGACCTGATGGAATGATAATTGTTCCATTCTGATTTGGTGGAATGTCAATGATATCTCCTTTGAATTCATTGATTGCCAATGCTCTGAAAGCGTAATACAGGTACGAGAAGTATCCCATCCAAGTTATATAATCAGTCTTAGTAATACCATAAGCAGAAGAGAGGAGAATAAATACCAAACTGATTACAGGTGAAATAAAGTTCAAGAATGAAGGGACAGGAATTAGAGAGACGAGAGCTTGAGCAACACTCATTGAAGTCAAATTGAACAGAGCAAAAATCAGGATGAAACTGAAAACTCTTCCTGGATCATAGTCCAATCCACACATGAAATAAACTATAATTCCAAATACTGTTGGATAAACGGTAAAATCAATAGTATCCTCAATAGATTTTGCAATAAAAAATGCACTAACCCGATAGCTGGTCGAATTTCGTTCCTGCATTAGGTTGGGTATTTGTCCAACAAGTGTTTTCAATCCAAGACCAAAAGTGAGCGAAATATTCAAATTCAAGAAGGAGAATATTTTACCCTTCATACTCATATTAGTTGGATCGATTTGAAGGAAGAGAATTCCAATTACTACTGAAATAATAACCTTTTCCAATAATGGTGACAATATTTCAGTCTTCCAATTTCTAAACTTGACAGTGTAAATTCTTTGTAACAGAATCAGTATTGAAAACCAATAGTTCGAATAGTACTTTTCTGTTTGAATGGATTCTATGGTATTTTGTAAGTATGGCAATTCTTCCCTATGTTTTTGAGGGATGTAATATTCATCCAGCTTTTCTTCATACTCCTTATCGAGAGTGTCGACCCTCTTTAGCTCGGTTTCGGTCATGTGTCTGATTGCATACTTTTTATCATCCTCATTGTTCGAATTGTACATGTCACTCAGCAGCAATAGCTCCAAAACAGCTGCTATTGTGTTTTGTCTATCATGAGGAAATCTCACTCCAATTGTATTAAAATAGGTGACAATCTCTGTAGGTCTACCAAAATATAATTGTCTTCCCTTATTCAAAATTGATACGTAATCAAAAATTTCAATCTCTTGCACTGAAGGTTTGTGCAAACATACAACAATAGAAACTCCCAAATCAGCCAATTTTTTCATTCTTTTCAATAATAGGAATGATTCACCAAATTCCATAAACTCTGTAGGATATTCCAACAAGACAATTCTATGGAAGAGAACATTCTGCACGGCAATAGTAAGTCTTCTCTTTTCTCCAGAGGAGAGAGAAGAATAAAGACTATGTTCCTTACCTCTCAATCCATAACTCGATAATAGTAATGCCAGACGATCGTCTCTTGTTGTCCAAAGTGGATTTTGAGATTTGGATGGCAATTTCAGTCTCACAGCAAATTGTAAAATTTCCTTAACAGTTAGAGACATGTTAGAAGGTGTAAAATCTTTAGCCACAAAGGAAACTAGGGATTTGAATCGACCAGAGTCAATACGAATGAACTGTTTCTCACTATTCATTGCAAGTTGTCCATTAATATAAATATCTCCACTATAAATCCTAGCTCCTCGTCCAGATAAAATTCTCAGTAGTGTCGATTTTCCACTTCCTTTGTAATTAATTATTTTTGTGATGAATATTTGAAATTCATTGATATTGTTATAAATTGATAATTAATTTTCACAACCCAAAACATACCCATAGGTCCTAAAATTGCAGTCAATTTACCTGGAGCAACAAAGCCATTAATATTCTTCAAAATTGGCTTTGGAGATCCCATCGGAAAGGTGATACTCTTCCATTCCATAAAACATTGTTGATCAAAGAATTGAGCAGGATGGCTTGTTTTGTGTGGTTCCTCCACAGAATCGATGTCGGAATGATATCCAGCATTGAGAGGTACTGATGAAGCTACCCTCGAAAGATTGCTCTCAATACTCGGCATTGAATTCATCTTACTCATCATGAGCAAGGGATTTTCAAAATGATGATGTGTATCATCATCAATATGAAAATCTACATGATGATGATGACCATGATGAGTATCATTATCAACAATCCTATCCAATGAAATTGAATTTGATATATTTTCATCATCCTTGTTATTATTATTATTACTATTTTGCCTTTTGAGAGTGATGGACCTTCTCTCTCCTTCCACACTAGAATTATTATTCATATTCATATTATTATTATTGCTATTATTATTTACACTATTATTCATGTTATTACTATTATTATTCATAATTGTTTGTTGATATTGAATTCCTTCCAATGATTGTCTTCCTCCATAACAACTACCACTCGTACTCAAACTTCCAATAGTACTCTGCTCACTCAGACTATTACTACTGCTATTGCTCGTAGTCTTGGCAAACACACCACCCTCTAAAGAATTTCTACTATTTCCTTGCCCGGTAGCAGCAACACCACTCGTTTGTATTCTTTTTAATGATTGTTCTTGCTGTTGTTCAAGAAGAGTTTGAGAATGAGTGCGCGGGAAATATGAAGATGAAGCATTGGAAGGAGAGAATTGCAGTGGAGATGAAGAAGAAGATGCATTGATGGTATTGTTATTATTGGAAATGGTACTAGGGATGGTATTGTTGTTGGGGTTGATGTTGTTTGTGGTGATGAGGGAAAGATTGTTGTTAGGAGTGGAAGATGATGATGATGACATTATGCCATCACTAGTGGACATTTTTTGTGTTGGTCAATGTGCACGTCTCATTGTCATCTCCTCTTTGGATTATTGTTGTCCGAAATTATTAAATATTTTTACAATAACTATTTAAATATTGTAAAGTTCATAATATTTAAATCATCAAATTATCTTCTAGCAAAAAAAACAAAAATGTGGAAAAAGTTATAAATTAAATAGATTTTACAAAATTTTTATCTCAATATTTAGTTTTTGAGACAAGTCGAATTTAAATCCGTTGCAGCAGAATGATTTGTTTTACAAGAGGAAGGCAATCATTGTGGCAATGAATGACAAACCAATCATGAGCCAATTCATGGTCAATGCAGATCCACTCGAAATGATATATGCTGTTGTGAAACTTCCGAAAGGACTTGGAGCACCATATGTCTATATTATTATAATTCCACCAAATAATTACACAATTCAAATAATTCATTTTGATATGATATCATCATTAATTAATATATAAAAATGGTCAGAAACACAATTTGCTTCAAATATATTACAAACCTTAACACTACAAGATTTACAAACACCTGGATTATTAGAAAGCCAAGCATTAACATCCAACAAATTACCAATCATAGCATGGGCCTTACTATTGGCAACATATAAGAAAGCATCATCATAGGAAACAGCAAGAATGGTAGCAGCTTGGAAATTGGCACGAGCATATTCTTCGTGAGTGGTTCCCTGATAGACGGCAACGATAATTCCAGTACGATTCAAATCAGTGTGTCTGTTAATTGTGAGATTACTGGCCAATGGTCCACGGAGATAGGCATCAGAAACAGCTCCGTATTGACAACCTTGGAAGTGAACCTTTGTAGTTCTTTCAGTTGATGGAGTAACTGTTTTTGTGTGTACAATGTTTTGTAATAATTATAATGTTATAAACAATATATTGTAAAATTAATGTGAATATGAAATCAGTGTCAGTTAAATAATCAAATCATCATTTGAATAAATTAGAAAATCTATCTGTTGTTGAAAATTTCACAAACTTACCATCAGCAACGACAACGTCACATTTTCCACTATCAACAGCAGCCTTCAGTGATTCAAAGAAACCATCAGTAGTATTGATAGAAAAGAATTTGGCAGTCAGAGCGAGTCCATATTGCTTATTGATATTTTTAACAATACCATTACCGACATATCTGTTACAGGTTTCGAACACAATTATCCGAAACTATTCTACTTACTCATAAATGTAACCCCAAGGATAGGTAATATATTCAGCTTCTTGATAACACATATTCCAAACAGTCTTTCCAGAGGCAATTGGATTTGTGGATGGATAGGCATAGTCATCACCACAAACTGGAACTGGGGTATAGGTCAAATTGAGCATCATTGCTTGGAAATCAACATCGTTGACTAATGTTTTGATGGCAGCATCGACAGCAGATGTATACTTTTCAGTAACGTAAACTTGTGAGTGGACGAAACTAAACGAAAGTACAAGGAGAAGGACAGTTAAAAAGATTGATTTCATATTGTTGTTTTGTTTTTTTTGAAAGTGAATAATTGTTGTTAAATTGTGTTATGACATCTATTGATTTCTTGCTGTTTTGTGTTTCAAGTTTCGGATAACCTTTCGAAAAATGGCCCTTTCAGATTCATTTGTTGTGCTCTTTAATACCTCCTTTCCCAAACTTTGTCGAATCTGGTTACATTCTAAAGAAATGGTTTGCTAAATGAATGAAATTTGGTCAAAGCCTTGAAAACATTGTTTGTTACCCCTTCTTTGCTTGTTTGAGCATTTTTGACAAGTGGCGGTTGACAAGTTTGATGGTACTACGGCATCATCATAATGGATGCAGATGTGTTTTGTTGTGAAAGTTGGTTTTCGAAAAATGTGAATAAACTGACCTTTAGTGTTGGTCCAAGTTCTAATACTACTAAAAACTAAAGCTCAATAAATGGTTTTGGAAGTAGATTTCGTTCCCGGTTTTGTTTATTTGGTGGAAAAGGATGTTTTTATTGTTTAATTGATGCGGGAACATTTTGTGTGAACGAAAGATATCGAATAAATTGAAGTTTGACAGAAAAATAATGTCTGTGATGGTAGAAATTATCGGAAGGAAATAATGAAGAGGTGGTGCTTTAGTATTGGTTAGAATGTTGAAGAAAGTTTTAGCATGATTTGTTATTCGAAAGTTTATTAGAAAGGTTACAATTTCGTGCAAAAGATAGTTATTAATTTCCTCACCATCCTTGCAATCTTTGGTCAACCAAAAAAATGAAACGATCATGGGATGATATTCTATTAGAAACTGCCACACTTTCCAATAACTTTTACGATTCTCCTCGAGGACCTCAACCCGTTGCCTTGTTAGTTCCAAGTTTCGACACTAACCAAAACGACGAATTCACAACTTTCACATTCGATCAAATTCAACCCGAATCAATTTCCTCTAAAAATCTTGTAAATCCATACTTTTGTGATAGATACGAAAAGAGAAGAAAACAACGAGATATTTATTCATGGTCAGGAAATCGTCATGAAAATTCACTTGTTGAAAATAATGGACAAAATGTTTTGAGAGAATTTCAAAATCCGAATCGAAATTTAATCAAATTACTTCCATCTGAAATTCTACTCGATTTGATGTTTTATATGGACAAGTATGCATTGTTTAATTTCATTCAGACTTGTCGTGGAGTTTATGATTTGTTTGATCGAGTTTATGGAGAAAGTATTGAAAGATTAAGAATTGATATTCTCAATAAGAGAAGGGATATTAGGAATGTGAATCGATTGGTGGATTTATTCTCCAATACGGTACGAGAACCGTGTTGGAATGAGAGTTTAGTTTATCATCAGGATTCGAATGAGAATGTCATGATGACCTATGATCAATATTTTAGGATGAAGAGTACTGTCAAGTGGCCAGTGAGGTATTTTCATGACCATTTGAAATTTAGAACATTTAAGGTGGGAGATCCAATGATTGATGCGATCAATTCACAGGCCATTGAGGAGGCGAAAATTTTTTCGAATAAGGAATTTGAAGAGATTATTAAAATACAGGAAGAAGCCATTCCAGTATTTCCCTATGGAATATTTACTCAACCAGACACTTATTATCTCACTTTCGATGAATTGGTCAAGAGAAGATGCTCATTTATGAACTTTGATAAAAAACCATGGTATAATGTGGTTTCTGGGTTGCCAAAAGTAGATTGTGTAATCCTTCCAAATATGTTGGAATATTCATACGAATTTAACAACCGTGCTCGTGATTATCATTATTATATGGATAAAGAAACAAGTCCAAATGCCACAAAATGTGAAAGAATTGTGAGATTTTTCAAGAATCCATATGAAATGACATTTTCAGATTTTCAACATCGATTCAAGAATGAAATTTTGAAAGATTACGAATTGGCTAGAATTTTATTCTATGAATGTGCATTTGAACATAACAAAACTACCAAGACAAGAGAACGTTTTGTCATTTCAGGAGGATCTCTACTTCACACATTGACAGGTTGTGGTTTCAGTGATTTTGATTTATTTGTCATTAATAATGGAGAATCGGCAGAGGTTATCAGTCAAGCAATCAAACAAGTTTTATTGAAATTGGAAGAGAAAACCTCACATTTAAAGTACAATATGATGAGCTCCAAAGCTTCTATTAATATTTGCCAAGAAGGAAATGCAAATATTCAAATAGTATTACTGAACTATGAGACCATTGAGGAGTTACTTTTATTTTTTGATTTGGATTGTTGTAAACTTGTGTATGATGGCGAGAGAATATTGACAGTTTTGGAATGTTTGCGATCTCTCAAGTATAAGATTAATTTCATCAATAGAGAATCAGGAGGAACCAGTGAAGTCCACCACGAAAGAGCTTTGAAATATGGAAAAAGAGGTTTCTTAACCATTGTTGCTGATTCCTTTCATCCTCTCTTTCACGCAATGCATTGTGATTTTATTGTGGAAAGAATTCGAAAGTCACTCATTGATAAATATGCAAACCGAATTCAAACTGAAGGTATCATAATGGGAAATAATCCATTGGTTGAATTATTTGTGAAGGGTAATGAAGGATATATTCCAGACGCCTACAATTCGAAAGATATAGATGAATCCAATTTGCTTTATCCTGTCGTATTGAAGAGTGTTTCCTTTCAATTTGTGGAAAAATGTTTGACAAATGGCATTCTATTTACTGTCAAGGAACAATCACGCAGAAAATGTAACCAATCTCTTAACTTTGAACCAGAACAAGAAGCAGAAGCAGAAGCAGATATTCTCAAACGATTGAAACTTGACGAATATGAATTTATGAAAAGACCTTCAGATTTATTTCAAATTCTACCAGAAAATCAAAATCTTGTGAAATCTAAATATTCATATGGACATTTAGTTTGCAAATTTAGCATTGTACGCTGCCAATACTGTTCTACTTACTTTTATTCTCCATTCAATTCTTTACTATTAAGGAAACAAAGAATAATTAATGATTGTAATGGACATTTTATTATTCAATATTTGGAAAATAAGGAAATTACAAAAGATAATTTTAATCCAAGTACTAATACGCTCTGTCTATCATGTTTGAAACGATTGAATTGTTATGAAAAGTATCAAGATGCCTATCTGGATTACGAATATAGGAATTCGAATTTTGTGGAAAATTTAATCGAAACTAGAATAATTCAAACTATTTACAAAATTAAGAAGAAGGAAACAACTCAAAAAGGAATATCCAAGGAGAGACTATTTGATCTATTATCAGACGAATTTCCACTTTCGGATTTGGAAACTAATTTGAAAATTTTAAAAGTTAAACGACTTGTCATTGAACAAGAAGGAGATTCAACAACAGATTTAACACTTTATCCTCAATTACCTATCAAGACTTATAGTAACAAAACTGTTGTTCCATTCAAATTCTAATTAATAATTGAATAAAACTGAGAGAAACTATTCCTTTCGAATAGGAACTTAATTATTGTAAACATTTCGAATAGTGGAGATTCGAGAGATTGCCCTTTCTTTCACAAAGATGCAACACTGAATGAACTTATCCTAAACATTGAAAGTAACATCTCTTACCTAAAATAAATCTCATCAAAAACCAATCACACAAAACTCAAAAAAAAATTCACAACAGATCCATTCGAAACTCTACAAAATGTGGTATCAAGGACAACAACCATCATGGGCACCTTCTGGTTTCCAAATTGTAAGTACGCATTCTCATACTTTCGTCTAGTTTACTCTACTTTAGCCTCAACATGGTCAAGATCAACAACTCATCTCTCAAGCACAATCTACTTTCCAACAATACGACAAGGATCACTCCAATTCCATGAATAAGAAGGAATGGAAGAAAGCTGCTCAAGATATTGGTCTCGCCAAGGAAGAAATCAAGTAAGTACAGAAATAGTTTACTTTCGAATAATCAAAATTTCATTAGATTCTTATTTAAACTCGTTGATCATGCCAAGAGCAAGTCCATTTCCCTCTCCGACTTTATCAATGTCTATCTTTTCGTCACTGGAGGTGGCATGTCCTATCCAGGAACCAATTATTCTGGTCCACATGGATCCTACACTATCCACTCAGCCAAACATCGTTCCCTATTGGCCAATCTCAGATCTTGTCATTCCAAATACTTCTGTATCGAACCAAGTGGTCAAGTTGTCGCCAATCGTGATGCCAGTGGAGCTTGGGAAGCAATGACTTTGATTCACATTTCTGGAAATGATTATGCATTCAAATCAGCTCATGGAAAATTCATGTGTGCTGAACCAAGTGGTGAAATTATTGCCAATAGAGATGCTTTGGGTCCGTGGGAAACTTTCTCATTGGTTCAATCTGGAAATCAAGTGGCATTCAAATCAGCTCATGGTAAATTCTTGTGTGCTGAGCCATCTGGATTAGTTATTGCTAATAGAGATGCTTTGGGACCTTGGGAACAGTTCCAATTTTCATTGGCTCCAAATCAGAGCATTTCATTGAGACATCATCATGGTAAATTGTTGTGTGCTGAATCAAATCATTCAATGGTTGCCAATCGTGATGCAGTTGGTCCTTGGGAACAATTCACTGTTGAACATCATGGAGCTGGAAAGAATGCATTCAGATCTGCTCATGGTAAATTGATGTGTGCTGAACCAAGTGGTTTGTTGGTTGCTAATCGTGATGCTGTTGGACCTTGGGAACAATTTAGTGTTGAATTGCATGGAAATGGAGCTATTGCATTGAAATCTGAACATAATACCTATGTTTGTGTGGAACCAAGTGGAGATATTGTTGTCAATAGAAGTGCTGTTGGTGAATGGGAAAGATTATCTTTCAATTTGTAAAATATTCGAAACTCATAAACTATATCCATAAAATATTAATTTTTCAAATCATCTTTTAATTTTTATTCAAGTAATGTCTAAATAAATAAAATATTTGTTTACAAAAAACCAATTTTCCATTCTCGGTCGTTTTGAATTTTCCAAACTGAAATCAGGACCAAAAAAGGATTTCTCGCTAAAATACTAACCAAAAAAAATGGCAGAAAATCAAAAGGCTGGCCTCGGAAAGAAGATTTCCTCCCAACGCTATCAAATCTCTCAAACTTTTACCTATGGGAGTGCGGAGAAGAATTTGATCGTGAGAGAATTTGGAGAGTTTGATCTCAAGGTTTGTAATTTTTTGATCGAATTGATGAATTGATGATGATGATGACGATTGAGAATCTTGTAAATAGGGTGCTGTATTAATTGAAGGCTTTCCGAGTGGGGCAACTACAATTTCGACTGCTGCTGGATATGTGGTTGAACAATTGGATCTTCCGTAGGTTTTTAATTGATGATGATTAATATATGGATGATGATTTGATGATTTTATGGAATGATAGATTGATTGGAGATGTGATCAGTGAGGTATTTCCACCTGTTTGTTTGATTAATAGTATGTAGTTTACAATTTGGATTAATGACAAATTGAATGGTTTAATATTATCGTCAATGAATAGATTACACACCACAAAGTGGAGTCAGAATATATGGTAATAACAAGATTGTTGTATTCACAAGTGAATATGAATTGTAAGTATTTCTTGTAATGTGGAGAATAATTTTTGTAAATTATTATTAGAAAGGATCCATTCGTTTCTCATCAAATGGTGAATGCCTTGTTTGAATTTGGAAAGAGACATGGATGTAAATGTATTGTTAGTTTGGAAGCTATTCCAATGGATGAAAAGAAGAAGAGATTAATTGCAGGAGAAGATGTTGAAGGTATGGCAATTTAATTTCACACCAATTATTATTAACACACATGAAGATATTCAAACTCCAATTCATCCACCATCCCGTGAGGAATTATTGAAATTGTTAACAGCTGCTAGTAATGAAGATACTAGTGACCAAAGTGATAGCATTTACTTTATTACAAATGATCAAGAAATGGCTGATACTTTGGTGAAATATGGCCATTTCCCAATTAAGGATAATATTGTGCTAAGTGGAATTAGTTCTGTTGTTTTAGGAAAGGCTCCATTCACTGATTTGGTGGTTGTTGGATTATTTGCACCAATTTCATTAACTCAAGAAATTTTGTCAACCAAACCAATCATTTCTATTGTTCATGCAATCGATAAATTGTTGGGAGAGGAATTATTTATCAAGACTGATAAACTTGAAAAGACTGGAGAAGCTATCAGAATTAAGCTTAATGAAGTTTTAGAAAAGCAAAAAGAAACCAAAGATGCCTATAACCCAATGTTCTTGTAAATACAATCTAGTTATTAAATAATATGATAACTAGATATTCAATATTAGTTGGATGAAATTGAAAATTTCTACAAGTTGACTATGTACATTTGTTTATTGAGCGATCATTGAGGCCTCAATTACAGATTATCTTCTCCCTCCTTTATTTCTTCGTATTGAGATTTATCTTTCTTTTCGCCCTTTCTTTCTACGAAATAAAATCCCAACACTAATACCATTACCATAAAGAAACAGAATGCTAACACTGAAATCACGATGAAGTAAAATAGCACTTGTTGAGTAGTGCTTATTGTGGTAGTGTGGATTGGCTCATTGAAGGTAAATATTGTTTCTTCAGCATTCGAATAGCAAATGGTTGAATTGTTTGGTGTGAATTTCTTTAAATAATTGAAAGTGGTGATGGCATGAGTGTTACTGGGCATGATTTGCTGACATTGCTCAGAAATGAATGATGAATTGAACTGGTTTGGATTTGAAACAATTGTTGGACTCAATTTTGCATACGAAACTTTATATTCACAATATTCATAATTGGAATCATGTGAATTCATATAACAATAACTCGTTCCAACAGCAAAACAACAATTATGAACATATTGCACATCTATTTGCTCACTCAACCTCGTCGCGACCAAATACAACGATCCAACACCTAACAGAAAGCAAACTAAACACGAACTAATTACCACCAACAGTATGCCAATTTTCTTTGCCTTTAGTTTAACAATTTCCTTTCTATTTTCTCCATCTGTTTCATCAATTTCCCGCACAATAGTTGCCACTTCAGCACAGCATTGCACTGCTAATAACAAGGATTCCAAGCATTCAGCCATGATGATTGTGTTTTTTTTTCCTAATTTTTGAATTAAGGCGAATATATCTTCCAATTTGATTCAGAGTAGACCCATAATGGAGAGTTGTTGGAAGGAAACATGTATTATTGGTCCATCATTCAGATTCGATTGCCTAAACAAAACGAAACCAACCTATTCTTGATTACAACCTTTCCTGCACGGTTAATTATTTTTTATTTGGTAATTTACATTTTTATATTTTGATAATTTACAATTGATTGATAATTTACAATTACAATTTAAATAAATTGTGTCTCGATTGGTTATGGTAAGCAGTTTGAAGAGCAAGCAGTGATCTGGCAGAATCTGGTTGATTGTTATTCGATTGTTGTTGCACTTGCAAATTAGGAATTGTTGAAAATGCATGAGAAGGTAATCTATTCATGGAAGCCAACTCAAAAACTCGTTGTAAAGCACTGTTGATATTCCATTGATATTGTTGCAAGCAATCATAGGCAAATACATGAACCAAATTAGTTCTATTCATCAAATACAAGACTAATTCCATTCGCTGATGACACAACGTCACATCAAATTGTGCTTCTTCTAAAATTCTTCTCGCAAGAAACAAATTAGACAATTTGGTTCTTTCACACAGCTCTTGGCTCAATAAAACAGTTGCCTTATATGCCAACTCAAAGTTCCAACCAAAAAAGATCAAATAACGAAGACATTTCTCCTCAGATTCACCTGTATAATTACCCAATGCATTGATCATGGCAATTTGTTCATTAGAAATTTGCGGCTGATTATTCGAAAGAGTCGATCCAGGAGCTAACTGAATGACTGGATTCGTTCGTGAATTCGAAGGAGTTGAAATTGTTATTATTGGATTTGCAAAACGAAGCATTTTCTAAATAGTATTCAATATTTCTTAAATGGTATGTTACAATATATTTAAACCTTTGTATTATATTTGATAGGAATTATATGTGTCTATTTAGATCGAACAATAAATCCCAATATATGCAAGTTAGTATAATAGAGCTTCAATAATATTTATAATAGTACAATATATAATCTTCTTTCCTAACCGAATAATATATTTTCTCAAATTCTGTATTTATGAGAGCAAGTTAGGTTAATATTAAAAAAGATAGGTTGGTGGGTGGGTTGATTGAGTGGAGATAATTTTTTTGATTTTTTTATGAATTTGTCGGTTTGATCTCTTCGGCATCTTTTTTGGTAAAATTGATTGGGAACTTGACGGACTTGGTTTACAATTTTCATTAAATTGTTGATTGTAACGGTAATATTAAAAGACATTTTTGAACTTTCAATATACAACCATTGCTTTTGGGCTTTAAATATTAAGAGTAATTTGATTTGAAACAAATCTTAAAAAGTTCTGTTCAAGTTTAGATCATTCACGTTGTTTAAAAAAGTTCTTAAAAGAGCATGAACATACACAAGGCAGATTCTAGTATAAATAGGAGGATGGTAGCTGTTTCACAACCACTAAATTATAATTTTAATGATCTTGACAGCAAGAGCAAGATGAGCGATTAAGGTGACAGGAAACAATTGTTTCATTAAACATTTTTTTAATAAGTAACACTAATTGGAATAAACTCTTTTTTAACAGGAAGTAAACACTCTTTTTCAATAGGAGCAAAATCACCTCCAAATACTTATTTTTGATCCCTTTCAACAACATTGAAATTACCTCAAATATTGTAAACTTTATCCTCCAATCATTTTTCTTTCATTCGCGACTTTTAAAAAAATGCCTTTACATGACCGCCCTCCTGATCCAATAAATTGTCTGCAGCTGACTAACAGGATTCTTGTGTTAGAACAAGCAGTCGATTCATATCGGATTGAAAATATTCGTCTTCAAAAATACATGGAAACTATGCAAAAGATTTACGACAAAATAATGTTTAAATCCGAGTTTGTACAAGACAAAGATGTAAAGGTTAAAGTTGATAATATTAATCAAGAAGATACTTCTACCACTAACATTTCTACTGATTCATTTAAAAAACCTACTTCAGAAATCCAAAATATTAAGTCAACTCCCCAAAATAGAAATCAACAAATTCATTCCATTACTAGTAATATTAAACCAAAATATGAATGTAGTAAGAACCCTATTGAGCAAAATACCAAACTACAACTTACTCCATATTTGGATATGGTGAAGTATCACCCTATAAAAGCTCAACCAAGTATCAAACAAACTATAGCAAAACAAATCAAAATGAAACGCTCAATTTCATTCTATGGTAAAAAACCAGTCAAGCAAAATAAGAAATTCGATTTGACACATTCACTTAATATTATCTGCTATGAAAGAATTAATAACAAATTCATGGAACAAATTATGGACATCTTTGGGGAATTTGCCACCATTAAAATAAGACCCCAAACTAGTAATGTCATTAATCTTCATTGCAATAGTAATGACAATTATATTCTTTGCAAAGATATGCTTGATAGTGTACACAATGATTTAATATTGAAATTCTTCCCATCACCTGCTGTATTCGAGCATAGCTTGTACGCTCTAACTCACTCTACACACATATATTCACAACACATTGATATGATTAAATCACTAATCAAACACTCAGTTAATAACGATAATACTATACTTATCTCCCAAATGTATACAAACCAATCACATGGTAAATATATAATTAGAGTTTCATACGAAAACGAAGATGTGTGCGAAGTTATTAGAAAGAAGCTTAATTTAACTAATTACAAATCTGTTGAACAATTGCGTAATGAAACTCCTACTAATGTTTCAGAATGTTTATTTCCACCTACCTTTACAAACAAGGAAATCATCGATGGTGTTACTCGTGTATACGAACGCATTAAAAAAGATTTCAATACTAACCAATGCATGATAACTGAATCCAAAAACAAATCCAATACCACTACCTTTAAATTATGTAAAGTCGTCCATTCAAATATTGACGAAATGAATCTATTTATTGACAAGAAAATTGTTCTCAATACCAAACAAAACATTACTGATGGAACCAGTTACTGTTTCGTACCATCTATTAAACAATTAGATGAAATAATTGAAAGAAAACAAAAACAATATCCATTTCTAACTAACTCTAAATTACCGGAAGTAACTAATCCTATGATCAATCCTATACAATCTAACGATAATACCAGTTCAACCACTAATTCTGTAGTTACTCCTACTATTAATACAACAACCAATCTATTTGAAACTAGACTATCTAATATTGAAACTGAACTGCGTGATTTTAAGAAAGCATTAGCTGATACAATGGAACTTATTGACAAAATCTCCCATTATATAAATAATAGTACTAATAATTCTATTATGCAAGATGATGAAGAATCAAAAAGCTCATCATCTTGTACTCTTTCTAAATGAGTAATTATAGTAATTTACGACTAGCGTGTTACAATGTAAACGGCCTGTATAAACATGCTAGTAAGAAATCGGTTACACCAGAAGTGAAATCAATGTGTCTTCATCATAAAATACACATGATTTCGTTAACCGAAACTCATTTAAATACTCCTGATCTAGAATATAAAGTTAAAAATTCAGGAACAGGCTATATATTATTTAACTCCTTAATGAATACAACGAAAGGAAAAAAAGGGACGGCTGTTATGCACTTCCTTAACAACCCTCACAAGAGAAATATTACTAATATCAATCTAATTCCAGGTGTTCTTCAATGGACACGATTCGAAAGCAAAGGTATACCAATTAATATTTTCACTCCATATCTTAGTGGAAGAGTTGATGATAAAGAAAATGATGTTGAAGCCATGAACAGTATAACAAATGCAGTACTGACATGTAGAGATGAACATGTCATAATTAATGGAGATCTTAATATCAATACCATTAATCCTTCAAACGGTAGAGATAAAGAATGGTGCTGGCTATTTAATCTACTCCAACTAACAGAATATAAGACTAATAATAAGACTTACATTAGAAGACAACAGAATAGAATCACCACTTCAAGATTAGACCACATTTTCGTGTCTAAAGATATTAAGGTTATCAAAGAAGAACTCCTTCCACCGCTCACAAGTAATGATCACATCCCTTTTTACATTGATATTGAATTCAAATCACATTTAAATTGGAGATCATATATTGGTAAGAAGAAAAGAGAAGAAATGATCAAAGAGATAAATACGTCAAATGCCAATACATTTCAAGAATTAAATGCAGAAATACAAAACAACATTGCAAAATATGGAACCAAAGTTGACAGACTTGGTGGTAGCATTATTTCCTCCATATTTAAAGGTAAAATTCGTAAATTAGAAAATAAGATTATGGGTAAATTAGAAGACCCAAATGTTGGACTTGATGAAATATCAGAACTACAAACAATTCTTAAAGAGACTCACATCCAATCATGTAAAGAAATCAAAGAACAATTAACTGACAAATATAACAATAGTCACGCCTCCCACATGTATCAATTTGATAGAAAACTGCATTCTAAAGAAATTATCTGGAAAGAATTGCCATTTGGAGAACAAGAAATTTTAGATTATTTTTCCAAAAAGTTTACAACCTCCAATCAAACACCAACCTTTATGCCAAGTCCATCCACTATCACTTCAGGTCCTAGAGATATAGGTCGGATTTCATATAGAGATGTAAAAGAAACCATTAAAAGAATGAAATCGAATACACCAGGACAAGACGAAATTTCATTAGATATCATCAAGGGCTTAAAATTAGAGAAATTAGCTTTAATAGTTGAAGAGTTTAACAAATGTTTAACACAAGGAGATATCCCCCAAGAATGGAAACACGGTTGGGTTAAACTGATTCCAAAGCGAGAAGTTAAAACATTAGGAGATATTAGACCCATCACAATACTACCAATATTTTATAGAATCCTTTTTAATTTAATCGCCCACAAATTATGTGAATGGGCTAGCTCTCAGATTAATATGAGACAACAGGCCTTCATAAATAATAGAAATACAATGAACCATGGAATAGTACTTTCCTCCCTGGCCTTGAAAACTAGACGAAGAACATTTATATTAGTCAACCTTGACATTGAAGGTGCCTACGACGCAGTGGAGATGCCGGTTATTAGGATGGCCCTTAATCATTGTAAATTCCCAACACCACTAACTGATTTTATAATTAATGCATACAGCAATCACAGTTTACAATTAGAAATTGACAAACATCTATCAAATAACTTCACAAAAACACGAGGAATTCCTCAAGGTTGCCCATTAGCACCTCTTATTTACGATTGTATTACACAACTCATAATAGACAAAGCAATAGACCAATGGCAACTACCAATAGAACCATCTGAATTGAATGCAAACGAAATTGGTCTTTGTTGTTTCGCTGACGATATGAATATAGTATGCGACAGATTCACAAATTATAATGGAAGACTAGATAACATCGACGACTGGTTATCTCAATTGCTTTTCAAATTAAATGCAAAAAAGTCAATTGCCACTCTCCTTCCCACAAAAAGCAAAATCATACCAAAAATCAAACAAGTGCCAATTCCCATTCAGAAAAATCTTAGAGTTCTCGGACACTACCCTTGGGAAGATAAATTGGTCAAAGAAGATATTGAAAGCAAGATAGCTAAATTCAATGAATCACTGAAATATTTCCCAATACTCAAACTTCAACCCCATAATTTAAGACAAGTCCTTCATGCTAAAGTGATTAGTTTATTTACACATCTATCCAAACTTAATGTCATTCCTCCATCACTGGTATCAAGAATAGATATTTGCATTAGAAATGTACTCAGAACAAAGTTAAAACTAGACAGAACCACCAAAACAGCTTTTTTCCACCTACCATTAGAAGAAGGTGGACTCGGTGTTCCCTCAATTGAAGAATTTACAGACAGACTTAATTTAAGAACTCTCTCCTTAATAGCAAATTCCAATAACAAGTTAGTTCAGAAAGCTTTTAAATTTGGAATTAGTCATACCAATGATAATAGTAATAACATTTTCATTCAATGGATGTCAATACTTCAGAAATATAATTTAGATTTCAAAAAGAATCATACCAAATTCAGATTAAAGAAAGTGAATGAAACCAATAGATGCTTTATTATCCATACAGACGGATCCAAGCTTGCAGGTAAAACAGGTATGGGTATTAATATATATGAATCCGGTGGAAGGTTATCACCTTGTAAAAGCCTTTCACTCCGTATCAATAATGAATACTCTAACAATGTTGCAGAAATAGGAGCAATTATCACTGCAATGAAACTACTTCCAAATGGAACAACCGCTAGAATACACACAGATAGCAAAGTTGCAATAGATGTCCTATCCAGAAAATACAAAGGAAACTTTCTCCCTTTCAAAACTGAATTTTTCAATATCCAAAAAGAAAAGAATATTTCAGTTTATATAATCAAAGTTAAAGGACATGAAGATAAGGAAAATATAATAGTAGATCGCCTTGCGAAAGATGGAACTGAAAGAGATAAGATCTTTGATATCAAATCCTTACTAACCAACCAATATTTACTTATGAAAAACGATATTGTGATCTTTGATTGCAAAAGAATGACTGTAAATCGCCAACTTAAGGAGATGCACGAAGCAATTGATAGTAATCCCAACTTTATTCCAAACCAAAGCTGGTCATCAATTAATGTAGCCTACCTCAAGTCACGACTGTCACCTAAAACCAAATATCAAATTTGGCGAAACGCTTCAAATTCTCATATCAAATATACACAGAAGAAAGATGAATTGAATCCAACCTGCTCAGATTGTAATTGTCCCTCAAATTTAGAACATTACATACATGAATGCCCCAGACTAGACAATCAAAGAAGATATTGTCAAAATAGATTAACAGAAATACTTGATAGACCTGAGTGTTCACTCTCCCCTATCCAAGAAATTCCTTTCCAATACTCATATGTGCTATATTTCCATCACTCAGGCATAACCTTTTTTGAGAATGAATATATAGATAAGATCCCCAACCATAACGTCTTAAAGAAATGGCCAGAGATCCAAGCTGCTATTTCCAAATTTATTGGAAGAGCCTTCCTTATTTATCAAATTGATTCAAAACCTATTTACAAACGAAGTGAGAAATAGAATCTGAATAGATTCGCCAAAATGCATTAAAAGATTTTTCTTTCATTCGCATCTTTGATTTCTGATAGATACCCACCTCTAACAAGCCTTTTAAAATCAACAAGAAACAACTCGACGCACCTCAATACATTTTGTCTAGGCAAACACTTCACCTCACATCAAACTTTCCCGCCAAAATTGTTATTGCCTTAAAGGGCAACCTTCTCAATTCTCCATCACATTTTCTACTTGCCACTTAAACTTGTTTGCACAAGCACATCATCGAGCGTTTTTCATGCTAACTGCAACTGTTTGTGTGTTTGTTATAAATAATGAGTGGTAAGGAACTGTCAGCTGTTAATCAAATTAATCGACACAAAAAAAACAACACAAAGAATGTCAAATCGCAACAGCCCTGCTTTAGGAATGAATAGTCCATCACTTGGTCAGCAACAAACAGATTCGAATCCAATCAAAGATTTGATATATTGTCCAATTACGAGAAGAATAATGTGTGATCCAGTTGTCACTGCTCTTGGTGATACTTTTGAAAGAGAGGCTATTGAAGAATGGTTAGTTAGACGTCAGACTAATCCAACAACTGGTGAACAATTGCCGAATTCAAACCTTTCGTTTAATAAGACTGTCAAACAGATGATTGATGTTTTTTTGGAGACTAATCCTTCGTATGCTTTGAATTTGGATGAAAGATATGTTACCAAAAAGATGACAGAGAGGCTGAGAGATTATTTTGATGAGAATGATTGTAGTGGACTTTCGTATTACCTTTCGAATAATCAGTACTTGCAAATTTATACAGAATATTCATGTTTTCCAATAATGATCAAAGGCTTGTCAAGTTATCTTGATGATGGTAATATTGTTCACTTGCTTTGTGAAACTCCAAATGCAGAATCTAAAATCCTCAAATCATTAATCGAATCTTTACAAAAATTAGAAACTCTCAAATCAGAAGAAATGCCATCAGTCAAAGATCTTGTCAAGAAATCCCTTTTTGGAACCAATTCAAGAGGTTTACAACCAATTCACACAGCCTGTTTCTTCAATGAAAGTGAAGAATTATTTAGAGAACTTATTCGATTACAAGACGAATACGAAACTCAATACGAATCTAGTGTCATTTCTCTCCAACATGAAAATCTCGATCCAAGATGTAAGAAGAACATGTACTTGTTAATGTTCAAATTAATCATTACAAGTACACCTCATAATTCCCTTTCGTCCAAATCATTCGAAACTGTCCAAAAGGAGCAAGAATTAAACGACAAGTGCATGGATTTCATCTTTGACAAGATGGGTCTCACTGGTGATCAACTTGCCAGAATCACCCACCAAGGAGTTTCTCTCATTAACTATGCCTGTAAATATAACAGATTACATCTCGTCAAGAAAATGCTGGAAAAGTCAAATATTGATGTTAATCTTCATGTGGATAATTATTATCATACTCCATTGACAAGTGCAGTTCTCGGTGGTGCATTCAATGTTGTCAAATATCTAATTGATGAAGTCAAAGTTGATGTTGAAGCAAGAGAATCAGAAACTCAATCACGTAGAGATTTTCCAAGTGCTTTACATTTGGCTATATTGAGAGGTCACTTTGATATTGCTCACTTCTTGATTTCTCGAGGAGCTAACATGAATGCCACTTGTAAAATGTCATCTTCCAATGGTAGCTCAATTGAGGCATCTGATCCAATGGTTAATAAGGCTTTATTTGGAAATAGACATGGATTAGATTCAAGTTTTGGTGTTTCAAGTCCATCAACATCGTGTGCAGCAAAGGAAGATCGGGAAGAAGTTCACAATTTACTGACCTTGTGCATGTTATTGTGTACTGACAAGCAAGAAACTAGCCGAAAGACATTAGACTTTTTGGGATCACTCATTTCCAACTATGATTTCAAACCAACCTTCCCATCCACCAACACAACCATCACCATGAACGAACCAATTTGGTTTGCCATCAGAACTATTGGAAACAAACAAGGTTGTGATCAAATATTCGAATGGATTTTGAATCATTTCTATTCTGATAGACAAAAACTTGCCAATTTGAGAGATAAGAACAAGAATAACATGTTGCATTGGATTTCTGGTTATGGAAGAGTTGAAATGTTGGAAATAGCCATTTCGTACATGTCAGAAGATTCGTCTATGGATGTTCATGTCATGATGAATCAAAAGAATTTGAGTAGTGATACGCCACTTCATGTAGCTTCACAACTTGGAAGAAAGGATATTTGTACGAAACTAATTGATTTGGGAGCTGACATTCGTGTAAGAAATATGAAACTTCAAGATCCATTATCTGCAACTTTTGTTGGATCTGCAAATTCGACACTGACAGCACAGTTTAGAATTGCATTCCTTAAAGATTTGAGAAAGGCAGTTGAAAATAGAGAAAGTGGAAAAACTATTCTAAACATGCAAGCTAAAATTCGAATGTTAGAAAGAAAACTAAGTGAAACTAAACTTGTCGAATCTCCATTATTGGGTTCTTTCAAATCTGCCAACGTAGATCCTTAAATAAAACAAATCATTTAAAAAATTCAATCTATCTTCCCTAAAGTTTACAAAAATTCAATAAATGAACTTTTTTGTAAAATTATTATGAAATTTGAACTTGTTGTATTTTTAGTTTTTTTACAATTTTAAAAAAAAAATGCAAAAATCAAACTTTTACGAAGAACCAATCGGAGAATCGGTCGTGATCAAGCTAGATCATCACATCGGATCACGTTCACTCACTAATTTCTATCGGAATGATGCCAAATTTCAAAGTCCATTGATTTCCTTCACTCAATATTATCAATTATTTAGAGGAGAATTGAAGACTCATCGAAGTCCAAAATTAATATTTAGAGCGAGTAGGGATGGATTTTCAGAGGTGGAATTTCGTAAACGTTGCGAAGATCAGGGGAAAATTGTAATTATTGTTAAATCTAAAGGAGGAGATTTATTTGGAGGATATACGAAAGAAACTTTGAAACTTGATCAAAGAGGAAGTAATGTAAAGGATGAGGAATCATTTACGTTTAGATTTGACGATAACACATTGTATATTTTCAGATTAATGCATGACCACAATATTCATGCATTGTACAGATATAGCTCATTGTATTTGTTTGCATTTGGTTATTGCTTTTGGGTGTGTGGTGATGCAAATACATCTACCTATTCTAGTTCACACAATGCCACCCAGGATTACATTTTACCAGAGTGCAAATTACCACAGAGAGAGATTAATCAAGTATTTGATGATGAATTCCCTAATAATATTGTCCCTGATGAAAAGAGACAATATTTTGGAGGATTCAATTTCCTAGTTGAAGATTTCGAAGTTTACAAAGTGGTGGAATGAATTGTAAACAAAATTGATGGTGCGCAATAAATTGGTCAGAATGCCGAATCCTTTCTTTTTTCACACTAATTAATTCATTGTAAGTTACTTCCAGGAGATTGTTTCGGAGCCCATACGGAGTAAAAAACAGGTCTAAAAAAACAGTCCATAGATTTCGAATGGACTAATTCTCTCATCAAAAAAAATGAAGTCAATTCAACCGAGAACATTAGTTGCATTCGCATTTCTATTATTGTGCGCATGTATGTGTGCATGTGCTCGTATCAGAGAACTAGAAGGTGATTTCTTCTACTCTATCTCATTCAGTTCATCCACTTGTCAACCAGAAACTATTCAATCAATTGGTTTAAATAAGATTATCTCACCATTGAATCCATCACAACCACTAAATGGATCATGTTTCGAAAGAACTGGCTATGAATATGGTTATGCCAAATATGAATGCAGTTCTAAAACAGCCACCATTAAGAATTTATGTAAGAAAGGTTGCAAGGATTGTGTCGACAATAGTAGCTACGAATTGTATCAATGTAATTCACTCAATGAAATGTATGGATGTGGTAAATTGCCTGATTTTGTGGTCAATTCAGAAAAGTATGGAATTAAATTGTTGTGGACATTGAATTATCAACTCCACTTGAATGCAAAGGATAATCAATGTGGAAGAACAGGTAATGACATGTTAGTTGGTGCTTCTGCTTATAGAACTGACTCTTGCTTTGACATGTATGAATATACACAAATGTATAGATGCAACTCAACTGATTTCTCCTCTATTAAGTATGCTCCTCGTAATATAAGTCCACAATGCACTAATTTTGATAGTCAACAAATTGGTAAGATTGGTGCTTGTTCTCAAAATGATAATTCTCTTTCACTTTGCAATTAAACATCTTCCTATTTCAATTGAACTTGTGGATTTGCTAAAATTCTTTTCCTTATCTTGTACCGTCTTTTAATTGGTTGTCTTGTATTAAAGAACAAGAATTCAATGATGAATTTAGATTTAATTATTCCTTTGAATAAGAATAATCGTGAAAGTTTATTCTTTATTTCTAATGGTGATAATAATTTGGCAGTCCCTGGTGCTACTGATTTGACTGCTTCTCCAATTCATGTTCCTACTTTCGTATATGATACTGCAGTTTCGACTAAAAGTGTTACTGCCATTGTTTATATGGTTCCAAATCAACCAATGAGTTATAATTCAGATCCTACTCATGCTACTCGTGTGGAAGATGCTATTATTGGTTATGGATGGAATCGTTTCTTACAAAACACTACCAAGGCCAATCTCTTGTATGTCACTCAACTGCCACAAGTCAAGGGAAATAAGATGGCAATGGATACTGTTGTTTCCTTTGTTAAGAAACAAACCAATCACGTCATTGAAAATTTTACAGTCAGTGGTGCTTCAAAGAGACACTAAAAAATTTCACAGTTGGATCTCAATTTCTAGCATTTCCTGAAAATCTTATTCATCAGGATCTATTAAGAATATCTTCTCCTCTATCGCTCCGCAATTTACTTAATAGGCTCTTTCATAGTTCCCATTCTTGAACTTTTCACAACAATAACAATATCTTCAGCTCAAAATCACAGCTCATTCCACATGGACACTCACTTTGTAGTTAGGGTGCTGCTTTGCATGGAGGTTCTTCTGGTGACGAGTCTGGTTTTTGAACTGCGGTTTCGTTTTGGGGCTATTTGATAGACCTCTGAGGCTAATTCCAATCCCTTCTTTACATACTGACTCTGATGATGGTGTGTGGGTGATAATTGTTTTCGTTGAAAGTACAAGGAAGGACTTGATAAATCCTTATGAGGAGAAGTATTTGGGCTTGATGGACTAGTATTAAGGTTCTTGGTTTTTGAAAAGACAGCTGATGATTTCTGCTCAATAAATATCCCAGGTGGAGGAGTCTTATTTAAATTATTCAAAGGACTCATCGACATGGTCAATACTCCTCCTGTTCTACTATGCAAAGGTGATGCATTATATTTACTTCTCATGGCTGCTGCAGCTGCATTATTAGAAGGTGATGAATGTCGGGTAGGAACAGGTGATGATTCCTCAGAGCTAGCAATGCTCATTCCATCACTACACTGTGAATCAGTATCGCAAACAGCATATCGATTATTCTGATGATATTGTGAGGGCAGTGATCCAAGCGTTGCCGTTGAGGGAAGTTTAAAATTAGATAGCATTTGAAGATTATTGTTTGAATCGATTCGCCGAGATCCCATCCGTGAGAGATTTTGTTTTGGTGGCATTTTTTTTTACTAAGGGAATCTAAGCGCAAGAGACCAATTTGAATGTGAACGCGCGCATATCGAAGTTATCAAGAAGATTCTGCTCCTTCTCGAAAATGCGATTTGATTTGATTTGATTTGGTCATTTACTTCTTATTAAGGCTTTTGGATTTAGAAATTACAAAATTTTTTTTTATATATAAATTACAAATTAAAAATAGTTCTTGTGAATTGACCAATGGAATGAGGCAATACGGAGAGGAATCTTTCGGAGGCATATCGAATTGGAAGATTAACATCAATCACTTCAATTCCCTTGTAAATTTCCTTAAGAATTTGATTGGAGATTTGAGATGGAATCCTATCCAAGAATTGAGGAAGAATTGGATTGGTGAGAGATCTCTTATCTTTACCATTTTGAGAGGTTGAAGAAGTTGATGCAGAGGTGGAGAATTGATATGTAGAGGAAACAGATTGATTGAATCTCCTATCTGTCATGTTGGTGATTGGATTAATCATTTGGAAAACTAATTGAGATTTGGTTGGTAGGTCAGTTTCGACGATTTGGTTTCTAATAGTTTGATTTCCAAAGAGAGTTTCGGTGGAGAGAGAACGGTTGACCAATGAGGAAATTTGTGTAAAGACAACTCTTGGCAATTGGAGAGCAAATTCATTGACGAAATGATTAGAAACTGTTGGATCTACTTCATTAACTAAACCAACAACGACATGTTTTGGTGAGTTGATCACTCCTCTTTCGTTGGCTTGCTTAATTGCTGGCAAGATGGTGTTCAAAGTTGGTTGAATAATGTTGGCGAATTGTTGACGAATGGTTTCTTCTCCAATAATTGTCAAATTGGTGAAAGAATTGTCAATTTCTCTATCTTGATCAGTTGATGAGGATGATGAAGATGTAGAGTTAGTACGACGAGGAGAAACTTTCTTATCTTCACCTTGCTTGAAAGAAGTTCCCTTAATGTCACGTCTTCTGACAGGTTGTCTTGATTTTCCTTCTTCTGCAGTGGTTACAAATCCACAAGGTTGACAAGCAATTACCAAATCATAATCATACTCAGTAACAATCTTTCTAATCTTGTCTTCATCTGAAGCATCTCCAACCTTAATACGAATCTCAATATTCTTTACGAAAGATTCTCCCAACTCTTTAATCAAACTTTCTCTCATCTCGCTCAAATAATCATCAGAACGTCCAACCAAGGTAATCATTCGATGTTCCTGATCGGCTCCAATGTTTTGTTCCAAGATTTTCATCCAACTGTAACACAAACTCTTAGCCAAAGAGTATGCCATGGCAATGGTGTTGTCAGTGTTGGAGTTGGATAGATTGCTACCCATTTCTTCATTGGATGCAATACCAGTAATGATACATGATTTGATTTGAATGCCAGATGCCAATTGTTGAGGAGCTGGAACTGTCATTCTGAATAGCATGACCCAAATCCATCTAATGAATTGGAGATACAATCCAACAAATGTAACAACTGGATAGAAGATAGTTACAATGAGTGCCTCTGTAAATTCCTTGACAAGAACCATCAAGTCAATTGGAAGAACGTTTGAGCGTCCCATTAGAGAAATGAAGTTTTTTGCATAGATGGGCAAGTTGTTAATCAATTGAAAAAACATTTTTTTTTGATAATGATGTTGTTGGTTCTTCCCACATGTGATTGTTTAAATATCAAAGAAGCGTTTGAATTGTCAAGTGTTTTTCCTATTTTAGAATGTACAAGTTTCGTCTAACTTTCTTAAAGTAGCTTTTTCAAATACTTCATTACATGTCTGGCTAATTATTATTTTCCCAATCAATCCAAGCGCTTAGTTCAAACAGTAAAATGATCTAATGAGAAATTCAAAGTCATCAATTTATTCACGTGAGGCAGAAGATTGATAGTTGGTAACTGTGAATACAAAGAATTCTCCTGCATACATGACATCTCTGAGAACGTAAATGGTATTTTCTGCTTGAATTTCCAATCCTTCATAATCCTTAAAAGACAATGAATAGTGTTGTTGATTTGCTACTCCATTGTTCAGTCCTCCCTCGTGTGAGCATTTGTGAATTTGTTGCATCAATTCGTGTTCATTCGAAACAAATTCAGAGGCAAACTTGTTGGAAAAGAGATCCTCTTGATTATAACCTAGCATGTTAACAAAGGCATGATTAACAGACATGAATTTACCCTTGGAATTGAGAATGAACATTGGTAGAGGTGTATGTCTGAAAATGGCTTGGAAAAGTTGCATGGACATACGTTGTTGAATTTCTTCCTGATTGGCAACTTGTTCATTGGATGATGACTCAGATGGATTTGAAGTAGGAGGTGGAGGGAAATTGAATGAAATAGATTCAATCTCTGTTGGTTGATCTTGAGTGGATACCTTCTTCTTTTTAGATCTAGGACTGGTGAGAGGATATGGATGATATTGATGGTTTGAACGTTTTGGAGATGGACATACATTGGTTGAGGAAATTAAACTTTCAACATGTTGAGAATCAACTCTTCGTTGGGTAGAATGAACTTGGTGATGAATTTGTTTTCCTGACGATGATGTTAAATTAGAATGATGATTATTGATATAGTGTTGTTGATGTGAACGATGTGTAATGAATCCTTCTGGTCTATATGTAGTACCATGACTCACTGGTGGTGTATTGTTGAGTGAAATTGGATTTGGTTGAACTGATTTGTGACTTCCTGAACCAAACAGTGTTTGAATTCCTTGGTCACTTTCCCTATTAGAGACAGAATTTGGACAACTCTTAGAATGATCTTGTTGATGATCACCAGTACTAGGAGAAATAGAGAGCAAGTTGAGTGGTGGTAAATTCAAAGTAGAAATTGGTGGAAGAACCTTGTTAGGAGCTGTTGGGGAAGAATCATCAATCATGAGTGTGTCTCCATCCTCATCATCTTCGTCATCATTGTCTCCATCCTCTGGAGACAATTGTTCGGCAGTAATGAGCATGTGACTATGTCTGGAATGATGTTGAATCCTAGGTGATATGAGATCATTTGGATCGGCAGTATAGTGCACACCACAGTCACTAACAGTTCCACAAGAAGAACTAGGTGAATTGAGTGGAGAAATTCCCAGTCCACTACTTAGTGTTCCTCTTCCACTACTGATGGTGGAGCTTGCAAATCGTGCACTCATCCAAGCTTCAGAACGATCTGAATGAGATCCCTTACTGCTTCCTCCACTCGATGAGGAATCAATCATAAAGTTAGAGGCAAAATCTTGTGGAGGAATACGAAGATTTGGAACTCTATACTTTTGCATTTTCTGTTGTCGTTGACGTTGTCTGATTTGATTTTCCCAATTAGAAATCATCATATCCACAGTTGGATCCAATTGATAGGAAGGTATAAAGGTAGATGGTAAATATTCTTGTGAATTATTGTTGGCAGCAGCATTTGTTGCTGTGGAAGATGGAGTTACAGAGTTAGGATTGTACAATTGATTCTTAATATGATTGACAGAAATATTCAGGGAAGGAATGGAACTTGATTGAAGCATCATTCTTTGTTGAATATAAGCTTGTTGCTGTTGTTGTACCATCTTTAAATAGTTCAATACTTGTGCAGATGAGTTGATAGCATGCAAATCAGAGGAACGAATCTGTTGTTGCAAACGTTTCAATCTGTGAACAGCTGCTGTAGAAACAGTCTTGACTCCATTAATATAATTGGAACGTGGAGAAGTTGGAGCTCTACTTGCTGATGATGCTGAAGCCGTAGGATTACCAGATTGAGCAGAGAGAAATGATGAAATTGACAATGGCTTCTTTCCTTCATGCTCTTCCTTCTTTACCATGCTACTACTCGTCGTTCTTGGTGTAAATACCTTTGGAGTTGGAGTTGAATCAATCAACATTTCCTCTCCACTACCCTTTCCATTATTATTTATACTATTTGCTATTGTTGGTCTCCTACTCTCTCCAATAATTACCACACTACTTTCAATATTATTCGAGGCAGCACTCGTAGAAATAATTCCATGATGTTGTTGTTGTTGATGTAGCCCTAATTGAATTCGTTGTTTCTCTCCACCACTAAAATTGTTACTACTACTATTAATGTTGTGATGATGGTGATGAATCACATCTGAGTGCGAGGAGGAAGATGACGATGACAATTTTTCTTGCTCGCTTCCCAAACTTTTTCGATTTCTATATTGCACACTGCCGCCAAATTTTGTTGTAATTTCTGTAAAAGTTTGAGCGGGGAAAATGCCTTGAGGAGGTGTCGTTACGGATTGTTGATTATTGTTGCTGCTGTTTTGATTGAGAGCGTATTGTTGTTGTTGTTGATAGTAGTGTTGGTAGGTGAGGGGAGAAGGAGGGAATGGTAGAGGATATTGATTTGGATTAACATGCGCAGTCGGAGGAGGTCGAGGTGATATGGAAGGTTGTTGCTTTGGAAGAATTGGTACATGATGATGATGTTGTTGTTGGTGCGGATGAGGATGAGAATTAATTTGTTTTGTTTGTTGCATTAAAGTCTTTGGTAGAATATTCAGTGGTGTATTTGTTGCAACCGAATGAATTCCATTAGAATATTATTATTATTACTTAATAATTGAGGAGGTTTGGGAGCCAACGGAGGTTGATGATGAATATTAGTTGATGATGTATAATTATTATTATTATTATTCTGTTGTTGTTGTTGAAGAGATGACAAGAAACCTCCATTACTATTATTCAAATTATTATTAATATTAATATTATTAGAGGAAGGATGTTGAATATTAGGTCCAGCAGCAGCTGATATCAAATTATTATTATTCGAAGGAGAAGCAGAAACCTTTTGTTGGAGAACATCTTGAACGGTTTTTCTTCTTCTTCTCTGGTTGACTCTTGCTTTTGATTGTCTGTTGGTTGGTAAATCATCCCTCATATAGAAGGGAATGAAAGAGTTATTGTTATTATTGGATGAATCACAAGATTCGGATAAATCCTGTCTTGTGTGATGTGGCATGGGAAGTTATTAGATGGTATGCAAACATGCCAATCTTGGAAGTGGTTTGTGGAGAATGTTAGTTGGCTTTGTTTTTTTGTGATTTGTTTGAATATTCTTCTGTCAACAATTATTTCTTGAAATAGATTCTTGACGCGTGACAGCGATAGTTACCATGTTCGATCAATTGAAGTCAAGCAAAATGAATATTGTTCACCACTCAACAACATTAAGGGACATCTTTGTTACTGAGTTCTCAATAAGAAATTACAACAAACGAAAAACTATCTTTTCATTTTCAGAAAATACGTCCATTACTACGAAATGGTTTCAATTTATTATTAGAAACTGGCAATTTGAACTGGAAGATTAAAAAAAAATGCCTGCCAAAAAAAGCGCATTTCTATCTAGAAGGAAAGTGAGGCACAGATTACCACAATTTGAATTTAGAAAACAATACTTTCTCATCCAGTCACCATATCTTTGCTATGAAAAATCAAAGTATATGGAATTTGCAACTGTCACTAATCAAGGGAGCTATCCTCCTTTAGTGACACCAATTACAGAATCAAAGCACACTATTCACTTGCAGGAAAAATTGAAAAAAACTGTCAACCATACACCAACGTTTGAAAAAGTGCTCAATCGAACATTGGAAGTTTCGGCTCCTGACATTATGCCATCAATCAAAGAGGAAATGAATTATAATATTGTAAACTTGAAGATCAATAACATTCCGATACCACAACATGCAGACACAGAATTTAATGGATTCAGATTGACCAAAGATAAATTGGCAACTTTGACGAAACGATTTCACTCAACCATCACTTTGAATCATGAATTTAAGAGTTTGGATGGATACAAGATTAGAATATTCATGATAGCAAGCACAAGAATGAAAGCTTTGCAATTTAAAAAGACATCCTATGCCAACAAGTCTCAAATCAAGAAAATCAGAACTGTTATGACAGATGTCATTTCAAAGAAAATATCCCAAATGAAAATCCTTGAATTTGTTGAACGAATGGCTATCAAATGTGGAATGAGCAATGAAATTCGAACAAGATGTGAAAATATTTATCCGCTAGAGGAAGAAATTCACATTACAAAAATCAAAGTTCTGGAAAAACCTGTTTTTAGAAAATAGCAGGAATGTAAAATATTAACATTGTAAAGTATTGTAAATAAATATTTTGATGAAAATGTTCATTTCCTTTTTACTTAAATACTAAACCTGAGATAAATTTAGTATTCTGGATTCTCAAGGTGATTAAACAGAAATAACTTGTTGAAATTTTATAAAAAGGATTTTGATTGAAAGTCCTTGCAATCATTAAAATGATTTATTTATAACTATTCCAAAAACAATATAAATAGTTTGAAAAAGTTTGAATACGAAACAACACAAAAAAAATGTTATCAAGATCATCAACACCAATTGTCAGAAATATAATCAAAGCTTCTGAAAGTTCAGGTCCTATTCTCAACTTTGTTAAGAGATTAATCTTCTTTGGACAAAAAGGAAACTCGACGAAACCTATTTCACACAACATTTCATTCACCAATACTACTAGTGGATCATCTACATTCCGATCCTATCACAACTATTCCATGCCTGACTATCTAGTACAAGAAATATCCTCAGAAATGAGAAAACAAAACTATGCCTATGCAAATAAGAAACTTGGCGAATTTACTAAAAATTGGTTCGGATTCTACACTTTCCAAAACAATAATCAAGTTGCTCTCTATTTACATAGCTTACTATTGTTCGATTCAAAGCAAATTATTGATGATGTGTCACCTCTTGTAATGGCTTCTGAAAATGGATTAAAGCAAGCTCAATTACTTCTGGCCACTATTTCCTATTTGGGATTTGTTTCGACAGTCAGAGTTGGAAAATACGAAACCTTACTTGCAAAATATGATGCATCCAGAGATTGGACGAATCAGAAACTTGTTGAATCGACTGTTGAAACCTATTTGATTGAATTGGTTGAAATATTTGATTCCAATTTTGCTCACTATGCATTGGGAAAGTTTTACCTTAAAACTAAACAATACGAAAGGGCAATGGATCATTTTAATGTTGCTGCTTCAAGAAACTACAAGAAGGCAATCTTGGAACAAGCACTCCTCTTGAGAAGTGGTTCTCCTGACGGTGTCATTTCTAAAAATCCATTCAAATCCTTAGAATTGTTTAAACAAGTAAGATTCAATTCGATAGCTCACAAAAACTTGATAGAAATGTTTAGAAATGGAGAAGGACTAGCAAAGGCAAGTTATATCAGGGTGGTGTTTCAAATATTCAGGTATCTCATGGTCAGAATTGCAAAGAGAACAGTAGGTGGCTTTGCCTATGTCTTTTTGGAAATTACCTGGTACATGTTGGCTTTTTCAATGGCCTCACTAGTTTTAGGACTTGTCTTGGAATGGTATTTGAACAGGTAGTTGCATGTAAATAGTAAATAAAAGAAAATTGTGATTAAAGAGTGGGAGACAATTTTTGAATTATGATCAAGTAGATGAGATTATTTCCAAAGTCATTGGAAGACAAAATACTTGATTTACAACTAGAAAGAAACCAAGAAAATAAACATCATTTTGAATAATGTTCAATCTCCACAATTAACAGAGCCAAGGATCCACAAAAAATTGCCTTTATCTTGCAACTAAAATTTGCCGACACCAGGGATCGAACCAGGGACCTTAAGATCTTCAGTCTTACGCTCTCCCAACTGAGCTATGTCGGCTTCTTATCAATAAATAAAGATTACCGTAATTGATTTTAAACAGATTTGTAAGGGAGATTGTATTTTTCACCTTGTTTTCAATCTTGCCAAGCAAGGCAAATGGTCTGAAGCATTCTCTTTAAATTCCACCAATATCTTCTTTTCCACCACTTCAAACTCCTCCTTCTTATAAAGAATGTGATCAAACGATGCCCACATTGAAATATTCCATCTTAATGGCCAATACCAACTCGTTTCATTATCCAATGCATCAACAAACTATTCAAATGAAAAAGACAATTCAAATTCTAAATAACATACCTTCTTTTCCATCAGGAAATCTGCATAGGATGGAGAGAGCCAACTTCCAGATTCAAAAGATTCATTAAAATCTCCAACAATTAACAAGGGAAGTGAACTCAATCTGAGAGCTTGTTCCAAATAGCTCTGCATCTCCTTCAAACGTATTGAGCTAGTTGTCCACAGAGCTGACAGTTCAATATTCGCCCTCTGGTTATCATCAAATCCAAGAGGTGGTCTCAAGTGAACACTCAACACTTGAAAAGAGTGGCCATTCCTCCTATCCTTCACAAGAACATGCAGGGCAGGAAAGACAGAACCCTCTACACCACTCTCCAGAACACTTACCTTAATATCCAAATAACTCCTAGCCAACACAGCAGCTCCACTCGGTTTGCACTGCTCCACATTGGAATGATCCCAATATTGATGAGGAAAATGAGTGGAAATTATCAGAGATGTATTTAGAGCCTTTTCCCATCCTTTATGAGTTTCCTGCAGGCAAATCAAGTCGCAACCAGCTTGATGATTATGATGAGGATGTGGATGCATAGCCTCTTCGATGGCTTGCTCAACTCTCTTACCTCCTCTTCTCTTCGAGTAGGTTCCTGTTTGACGTCCACATCCAGCAAAATTTACATTATATGAGAGGATTGAAATACTTTCTTCATGTTGTTCTTGTTCTTGTTGTTCAACTGTTGCTGATGAAGCATGTAGAAATTTGCTACAAATTTTTTTACTGGCTTTTCATTTTATATATAACGGCCAGAAATTTAAAGATGAAAAGAAAAATTGCAAAAGATAAATTTCAAGCTTGATACCAATGTATAAATAGATAAAAACAAAAAAACGTTCATTCTTCAATTGATTATCAATAATAATAGATGATGATCCGATATTCAATTCTTCATTCAAACAATTTATTAAAAAATGCTTCCATCATCCTCATCATTAATTACTAATAATAGTAGATTAAATTTAATGTCTAATCATTTGGCAACTTCATCGACTTTTAATCGGTACGAGAGAGAACACAAAGTCTTGATGATCGCATCACTTCCATTCTATACTTCCTTCTATGAGAAGAATCCGTGCTCTTTTCATTATAATAATAAGAGAAAAACAACAGAGAGGAATTCATCATCATCATCATGGAGAGGTGGTGAATCATCAAATCAGAATCAGAATCATAACAAGGGATGTTCCTATGGTGATAGATGTCTATTTTCACATAGTGCTGTTTGTAAACATTATAAACAAGTGGCAATATCTTCCGAGAATAATTTGAATCAATTGACTCCTGCTTGTCAATTTGGAAAGAATTGTAAATATTTGCATATAGACTTTAAAGACACTAAAGCAAAGAGAGAATTGAAGGTTTTGGCTAATTCTTCACAATTTTCTGATATGAATAGAACTGATTGGTTCATTAGAAAGGAAAATCCTCTTAAAAAACACAACTTGAAAGGTTTTATTGATTTGGTTGGAATTAATGGAGAGGAAAGTGAATCAGATCGATATCTTTCGGTTGTGGATGTGCAACTCAATGAGAATGGTGCCTTTCTTGCTCTTTCTGATGGAACTGTTTGGAATTGTTCTAAGGAGGCACTCATGTCAGGCATTCATGGTCAAAAGGAAATTTCAAATACCAATACTCTGACTAATTACGACAAGTATTTGGAAATGAAAGGAAGGGAAGAAATTCCAATCACTACTCTTGGTAAGTTTCAAAACTGATATCAGTGAAAATTAATGAAAATTAATTCCAGAGAGAATACCATTTTCTGTAAAGGAGTTGAATATTGTAAAATGTTTTTCAAGTGGATGTTTAGTGACTGGAACATTTTCTTATTACTTGACAAAGGATGGATCTTTACTCAGTCAAGGTTGCAACTCTTTTGGTCAATTAGGAAAGGGAAAGAAGGACCTTTCAGATTCATTTGTTCCATTCCACATCCCTGCAGAATATTTTCAAAATCAACAAGTCGTGGATGTGGCTCTAGGTCAAGATCATGTACTGGTTTTAACCAGTAATGGACAAGTATTCTCAGTAGGAATTAATGAAAAAGGACAATGTGGAGTTGACGCCTTGTTGGATAGAATCCTAGATTTTACACTTGTAAAATTCCCATACGAATCTGAACAAGAATTTATTGTAAAGGTTGCCTGTGGAGATGAACATTCATTATGTTTATCAAATTTAGGAAATGTCTATGGATGTGGATATAATCTCTATAATCAAATTGATCCAGATACTAATGCAACACTTTTTGAAAAATTTAAAAAGATTGCCATCCAATTGGCATATCAACAGGATAAGATTGTCGATATTTCATGTGGACCTCAATATAGTGCTTTTTTAAGCAAATTTGGACAAGTTTACATGTGTGGACAAAATACTTTCTCACAATGTTGCCTCCCTTCCAAGCAAACTAAAGTGACCTCACCCACTCATATTAATATCAGAAATGAATTTATCAAAAAGGTTATTTGCACCAAGGGAAGCACAACATTCTTTATCACCAGAGAGAATGAAATCTATGCAGCTGGATCAAATGATTATGACATGATTTCACCTCTCACCTGCAATGCACATTTCAATATTTCCAAACCTGTCAATATAACTGATTTGATTCTTCCAGAGAGCAATAGAAAGTGGTGGCAAATTGAGGATATTCAGAGCTCACCAATGTTTTTCATGGTTCATTTGATTCGTATAGATCACCATGCCAAAAGAGGAATGTTAAATTGTGCCTTACAGAATAAGTTTTGTGATGTTATTGTGCAGTAAAATTGTTATTTGTTGAAACAAAAGTGAGTTGGATACATGAACGTTTTTCAATACTCCATATGACTCCTCTAATTCAAAGGTTTTTCTTCTTAGAATCTCTTTAAAGAGATTAGTTGTTCCAATTCATATGTATGATTACTCAATTGACTATTAGGAGCGCTACAACTATTGGATTGACTTGTAACTAACACCAAAAAGAGAGGTATTGCGACAATTTATTGCTATTTTACATATATAATACATATAATTGTTATCATGTTCATTCCTTATCACTGTGATGTTTTTAAAGGGATTGTTCTGTTGGTGCCAAAACAATTTCTCTCAAACAAACATGTGGAGGAGCTTGATAGGCATACAGAATAGATTCGGCAACATCTTGTGCCTTTAGAATACCCAAAGTAAGTCCCTTCTTCATTCCTTCAACCATTTCGTGTAGTTTCTCATCGTGTCCAGTAATTTCACTCTCTGTCACTCCAGGTGAAATTACAACAACTCTGACCTTGGAAGAAGCAACCTCACTTCTCAATGTTTCACTAATGGCATGAACTGCAAACTTTGAACCACAATAAACTGAGGCACCATCCATGGTCTTTCTTCCAGCAATACTGCTGATGTTAATGATGGTTCCTGCTTGTCGTTGGACCATGTCCTTGGCAACGACGTTAATGCCGTTGAGGACACCCTTGATATTGACATCAATGACAGCATATTGCTTATCTAATGATTGCTCAGAAAGTGGAGAAGAATGACCAATTCCAGCATTGTTAATGAAACAGTCAACTGGTAAATTGAACTTTTTGGTTGCCAATTCAACTCCTGTACGAATATCTTCAACATTGGTGACATCACATTGATGAATGAGAGTATTATCTTGATTGAAAGAGTAACGACTATCATTCACCAATTCTTCCAATCTGTCCTTTCTTCTAGCAAGGAGAAGCAACTTGTAACCCTTCTGAGCGAATAAAACTGCAGTAGCTTCACCAATACCACTGGAAGCACCTGTAATGACGACTAATTTGTTTGTTGTTGTAGACATTTTGTTGTTGTTGTTGTTTTTTTGAATTATTATTTGAAGAATTGCAATAATTGTTTTTGTTGCTTAAATAGGTTTGAATTAGTACGCACTAGGCACCTAGGATAATCTTTCAGTTGGTTTTAGAGAAATGACGGCCATTTTAAAAGTGCACCCTAGGCCTTTGGATTTATGCACACGACTATTAAAATATCCATGGTGGAATTTCTAAACAGTCACAGTTGACTGGTTTAAGTGAATTGTGTTTATATTAAATATTTATGGCGGGAAAATTGGATCGTTTCGAATGAATTAATAATGAGGTGAAACGTGTTGCCCATCATGAGAGTAAACCAAGTCAGGGAAGAAACTCTTAAAAACCTTAAAGTGCTCATCAATGTACCTATTTGAGGGATAATTAGGAACAGCCGAATCTTCCTCAAATGCCACCTCCAAATGTTTATGAGCTACCTCTGCCAAAGACATGATATTGGTCATGTACTTGGCACTTGCTGCCACAACAAACACTCCATTAGCATCCTTTGCAATGATTTCATGTTGAGCTAAAAGTGGAATGAGAGGATCTGGTTTCTTTTGTTTGGCACTTAAACGAATTAAGGTTAAAGTCTTTGTTGAGCTTGCTGGTAGATAAAAGTCCACAAATAGATTTCTCCTAATACTATTCGTGGCCAGTACATCCTGTGGTTCAATAATTGTTACATGTTCATATTTCAAAATATCTGGAAATTTCAGATATTGATCAATATTCGATCTCAAAATGCAAAACTTTTTCAAATTGGGAGGAAAACAGGGAATCATCTTTTCATGATAATCTCTCGATGAGGAATGGAGAATAAGGCAAAAATTATCTACTGAGCTCATTTGAGAAAAGTCAAACTTTTTCTTTTTAGAATCTAAACAATCGACATATTTCAATGATTTGAAAGAATTGGCGAAAGTTGATGGAATCACAACACCTTTACCATTATAGTAATCGTATCTGATGACAAGGTTATCCAATAGGTTGCCATTCAACTTGAGTAAATGCTCCATCAACTTGATATTCAATGGATACCAAGCTATTTCAATACCTTTCAAGTTGGTCAATTTGGACATTTTCTTCGTGTCTATCTTTTTTACTTCCCTGCCAAGACTGATTGTGAACGGTACGAAATAAATTGTCTCCCAAAAGGCCTTACATAATAAAGTCAACTCTTTCAGTTCACCAATTTCTAATACTTGATGTTTAAACGCAAACTCCAAAACTAAACTCATTGGATCAGTTCCAATTTTCTGCAACTGGAAAACAGCTGCTGCTGATGATGAATTATTAACAATGGAAGCATTCTTCTTCATTTCGGCAGAATAATAAACATTAGTCTGAGGTCTCATTCTCTTGATAATCAACAATTCCTCTTTAAATTGGTTCAAATTCTTAATCTCGGAATCAATGGTTGCAATTTCATGATCAATTTCGTGATTGGTGGCATTTTGAAAGTCGTCTGAACGTTTTAATTTTTTCTGCTGTTGTTTGGTTGAGGTGCTGGAAGATTCCTTTCTTTTCATTTTTTTTTAATTATTTTTGAAGTTTAAAGAACTTTGAAAGTTCATATTGGAAAATTTCTATAATATGATGTCAACACAGTAAAGTTAGTTAAGAATGTAAGCAGCGATAGATCAGTTGGTTAGATCGTAAGCCTAACACGCTTAAGGTCGCGGGTTCAAGCCCCGCTCGCTGTAACCTTTTCCTTAGTATTCGGGTATTGACTTTTAGGTTTAGTAAAAATTCAATGATGATAAACATTGTTTATGTTTTTTAATTTTATTTATTTTATTTAAAAAAAATGGGCAAACAAAACAACAAACGTCAACATCAACAAATTTCAAAATCCACCACGACTCATGAGAAGTCCAACAACAGAAGAAGAACAAACCATCTTCATCTTCCACAACAACAACAACAACAAAAAAAACAAAAACTCCGAACATTAAGTCTCTCCCTTCCCCACTAAAAAAGAAGCAAATGCCTACTTTGAAAAGATGGTAAAACTCTTAGCCAACAAACAAGGGAGTGATGATGATGATGATGATGATGATTATTACAGTGACGATGATGATGGTGATTATACTGATGACGAAGATGGCGAAGAAGAATTATATAATAGTGGCGATAGAACTGAAAAGGAAGAGTTTGAGAAACGAATGGAGATGTACATGAAGGAAATGTTGGAAGAGGAAGGTATTGATGAGGAAAGTGACGAAAGTGAGGAGGAAACTAAAATTGTGAAGAAAGTGGTTGAGCCAAAGAAGAAGAAGCAGAAAATGGAAAGTGGTCAATCAGCAAGTAGCTCTTCTGGTCAATCAGGAGTTTATTTTAATGTTAAATTTGATTTGCCAAGAAACAAATTTAATAGAGTAATGTGTTTGTCAGTTCAGAATGCTAATCTGCGACATTTACACAATTTGCTCATGTATGCTTTTGATTGGGATGATGGTCACTTGCACATGTTTCACACCTGTAAAGGCGAATTCACAGATAGAAGTATGTGTCAGGAAGGAAAAGAAGAATCGAAATGCAGATTGGACTCGGTTTTGAATAGAAGTGTTGACAGTATTGATTATGTCTATGATTTTTCCAGTGAATGGAATATTTCAATTTCTTTGGAAAAGATTTTAACAGAACAAGCCATGAAAGCTCAAGCTGAAAAGTTGAATATTGAGTTGCCAAATGATTTAACAAAGGTTGTGTACTGTTGTGGTGGATTGGGTGGATCAATTGATGAAGAATCTGGAAAGAAGAAGGGAACCTTTGATATCAATAAGGAAAACAAGAGGAAATTTAACATTTGGAATTAAATGATTATTCCAATGTTCTATTGGAATGATATTTAAAATTTT
This sequence comes from Naegleria gruberi, assembly GCF_000004985.1. Classification (NCBI taxonomy): domain Eukaryota; phylum Heterolobosea; class Eutetramitea; order Acrasida; family Naegleriidae; genus Naegleria; species Naegleria gruberi. Next base: position 29,422 of record NW_003163238.1, on the reverse strand, counting down.
TGCAAATTGAAGTTCTTTCATTAAGATTAAGGATTATTTTATCAATCTGCATTGTTCAACTTTATTCAATATTGAATTTGAATAATCATATAATGTGACTTGGAACTACAAAGATTTTATCACAAGTCCTACTGCCATTTCGTCTGCAATTCAATCATTGGAAGCTCTTGGATCTTCTTCACCAGATTCTGCCTTGAGAGTTTTCCAATCTTTGGAATCCACATACAAATGCGGCAAAGACAGTTGACCGAAATTGGCGCAAAGATTATCAAAGCATACTTTAGTAAATTGTACTTCAAGTCAATTGTCTAAACCGCTTATGCGAAACTCAATTTATAAGACGAAGAAGTCGAATCTTCATTGAATAGCGCCTCTACAATGTTATCCAACATGTTGAATAATATCGTTGCTAGAACTGTTTCGTTATTCTCAAGAGATCAAGTTAAGAAAATGGATTTAATTAAGGAAACTTTAATTAACACGAAATTGCTGACATGCCAGCTGTCAGAACTTCTGGTTCCGATTATCATGAATATATTAGATTATTGAGTATTTCCTCAATGAATTGACCTATCTTCAATTGTCATTTTTTCAATAATCATTGTTTGTGTTAGAAGAAGAAAGAAGGAGAAGGCAAGAATCTGGTAACACCATGGGCAACCGAATCTAATCAAATTGAAGCTAGAGATCTTACTACTGAAACAAGTCCACTGACTTCAAAAGGTTTAATAAATGAAATTGTTCTTGTCAGTCCAATAGATGTTAATATTTCTTTGACAATAACTTTTTTATTGAGAATGTTAGTTGTCAATATTCCTCAATGAATTAGATTCCTTTAACGTTGTCATTGGAAAATCTTCCGCTGGTGTTTTGTGGTTCAGAATTCGAGAATTCTGATGAGCTTAATACACCTTTCCGAAGAGTTAAACTTCTGTTTGAGCATAGATGCTTGGACAATTGGTGATTACAAATGTCGTCTCTGATTACCCAAAAGCTTTCTTATGACTGGTACACAATCCAGATTATTCATATTGGAATATTGAATTTGATAATATGTTGTTGATTATCTATTGTTGGAAAGAACTTTCATCATCTGATCATCAGCAAAATAAATTTTGCACAAATCACTTCTCTTTTCATTCAGTTTGAGGTCTTCCCAATCATCCGAGGTGTGATAGTGTTGGAAAACAGGTGGTGATGGTCTCGTCTTTCTTTTGATCAATCCTACCAGCAATTTGAGCTTGGAACAAATTGTTTCCTTCGCTCTGTTCAATCCTTCCTTGACTTTCATCTTGTGATGATCAAGACTACAACGATGATCATTGTTTGGCTCTGCTGATCACGAGGCGGAACAGATGTTGTTGTTATTATGGTCATCATTGCTTGTTTCGCTTCCGCAGTGTCTGGACTAACAACAATTTGTGTGGCGGTTGTAGAGTAGGTGTTGTATTTTTGATCAACACTCGAAGGAATAGAAGAACTTGCTGGTACGGATTGATCAGTCATAATGACTAGGGGGTTGAGACTTTTTTTTTTGCTTGGAATTTCTGGAAGTTGGATTGAGCGGGAAAATTCGATATTTAGTGGTTAATAAACACTGATTCAAGTCAATTCTTGTTGGGTATCATTCTATTGTTTCGAATAATTTAAACTAGATTCGTATAAAAAAACATCACTCCCAAATCAAGTTTCGTACAACAATATACAATTCTTCATTCCAATCTCCCTTCATTCAACATCCTTAATTCTTCTTCTTCTCCACCAACAAAAACATCAAACATTTTTGAAAAAAAACCTTCAAAAACCAACCCTCATTTTCCCCGCCACTTTTTTCTTTTAAAAATTTACGGAATTTTCAAATCACTCAACTCTGAAGAGTTATTAAAGCCACCTTCCTCTCCTTTTAGGCGATCTTCTCTTTCATCTTCGGGAGGAGGAGGAAAACAATCTCATAGTAATCATTCAATTCCTTCCTCCGGATCATCTGCTGGTTTAGAATACAATAATCATAATACCGACACCTCATCATTAACCCTTTGCACTAGTAATCATTGTAATTGTACTAATTGCAGTAATTGTACAAATAATAGTTGTAATAATACATCATCACATCACCAACACTTGAAAGAAATGAAAAAGTTGAAAGCCTTTTCTTCCTCATTTACTCCATTAAGTACGGCGAGTAATAGTGGTGGTGGAAGTCATGGTATTGATCCTTCTTCTACAATGGTCATGTCCAATGGTGGTGCTGGTCAACCTCCTCCTCTGCTTCAAACATCAAATAATAATGAACACTATGTAGATCCTCGTACAGCTTATGATGGTGCTGCCATGTTGGAACATTTGAATAGTATTGTAAAGAATGTTCATGATTGCATGATGGTGAGAGTTATTGGAGCTACTGATCTCGTGCCAAAAGATAAGAATGGATTTTCAGATCCTTATTCAATTGTGACCTTTACGAATACGGATCCTAATGGAATTCAGGAGAATTGGCTCACTGCAAAGACTGCAACGAAGAAAAAGACACTCAATCCTAGTTGGAATGAAACATTTCAAATTAATTTGACAGAGTGTGTTATGAAAAGTATTGCTGCCATGTCAGCTCCTAGCTCACCAAATAGCAAAATTCCAACATCACCAGGTGGTGGAATGATGATGCCATTCTCAATTCCAAATGATTTGAATCCACTCTCAACTTCTACATTTAATTTCAAAATAATGGATTATGACATGTTTTCGAGTGATGAGAATGAAGGAGACGTTTCTCTCAAATTGACTAGTATTCCAAACATTTATGATCTTCCAGTCAATCTAGTACTAGAAAACACAGAAAAGGGATCCCTTTCAGTTGCATTCAAAATGAAGTGTGCACCCAGATTCTCCATCAATGAATTAAAACTCTCAAAACCAATCAAGAAGGGAGATTTTGTTAAAAGTTCTAGATATTCATGGTTGATTGGTACAGTGAACTATCCACTCAGTCCTTGGGAAATGGGCCCAGAATTGAACAAGAATTGGGAGAAGGCGCAAGAAGAGTTGATGGAATTGTTGGAGAATTCAGATGCTCTTGAACCTCCACCGGTAGAAAAGAGAAGATCTCGTCGTTTCTCCCTCAAGAGAAACTCGAAAAATCTCAGTAGCAAGATGGGTGCTCTCTTTGCCAATGAGTGTCTTCCAAGATGGAGAGAGGAACGACAGGTCAATAATGCCATCTATTGCCTCGCGACAGATGTGGAACATTGTTTCCAACATAATCCTGCTGTGGTCGATAGAGTTTTTGTCATGTTATTGGTTGGATGTAATAGTCAAAATGATCCATTCGAAGATATTCAAAAAGGATTGGAAAACGAGCTCCATATTAGTAATGCCACATTCAAGGATAAGGGAACCACTAATGAGGTTAAATCTCTCATCAAGAAGGAAGATGCAAACAGTAGACGAACATTCCACATTATTTCATTCAAAGCAGATTTTGATGTCACAGAGCAGGTTAACAGGTTAGAAGCCAAATATCCAAGATATTTGCACTCTCAATTTCCAGTTAAATTGGGTGTAGAAGGCAAAATCTATTCTCTCGATATTGGTTGTAATGCCAAGCTACTGTACGTTTACGTTTCAAATTGCGGAAAACCAAATCTGACACCATTCGTTGAATTGGTGGCCAACTCGGTGCCTTCCTCTTCAGCAACCTTATTCGAATCTCTGTTTTTGGATATTGATGAAACATTATGGATAAAGTGTCCTTATGGATGGGAATATAAGGAAGAGGAAGTCAAACCAAATGCCAAACTAGATTCACCCATGCAATTGAGAGCTCACAAAGAAGGAAAGACCCTATCTATCGATAATTTCTTAATGAAAAAGCTCAAAATAGAAACAGTTAATCCACCAGATGAAAGTGCTCTATTGAATCTTGCAAGCCAACAATTATCACTCCTCTCCGAGCAACACAACAATTTCCTTCAAATATCAGCTCCAGAAAAGAAGAGATTTGTCAGCTCTAACAAGAGGGAAATCTTTGTCTATCTATCAGAATGTGAATATGAATTGAAAAATCCTCCAGAACTCACACCTGAAAGTATGAAAAAGATTACACATATCGAGGCACTTGTAAATACTACAGGAAATCATGTTTGGTCGCTCACATATTCTTCCAATTTAGGTGGTGGATACAAACAATTATTCCAAACTATTCTCTCTGAAATTAAAACAGCAGAAGATTAATAATACTATTAAAAATAAATTACTAGGTATATATTCCTAATTATACAAATAACTTATAATATTAGTATAACTTCACAGATAATAATAATATTAACTATTTACAACCATCTCAACCAATTAATCAATTCTTGGAAACTCAAAGAACCCGACTTGTCAGTATCAATATAATTCAAAGCATAATCAATATCAGCCATATTTGCAGAATAATTATTGTACAATTGTTGATAGAAGGAAACAAATTCCTCTCTCGATATTTGTCTATTTCCACTTGTGTCTGTATTCTTGAATAAGAGTGCAGCATAGGTCAATCGGTATAATCTTTCACTGCTCTCTGGTTTTGTTACAATATCTTCATCATTCTTCACAATAGTTGTCCAATAATTAAAAAATTCATCAAAGGAAATTTTACCATCGGAATCCTTGTCCATATACATTTGAATGGCCATCAAATTATCATCGGAGAAGTTAATTCCCATATCCGCAACAAATAAATTCTTCATTTCAGAAATATTGATAGAATTGGAATTATCTTGATCGTATTTCTTGAAGAGACTGTGAATGACCGATCGGGAGGTACAATGAGTGAGTGATGCCATTTTTTTTGATTTTAAAAAAATTCAAAATAAATATTTTAAATATTTTATTAAATGTAACGGACAAATGATTGACGAGTTTAGGATAGTGAGTTTCCACAATAAATAACACAAAGATGCAAGAATAAAATAGAGCTGAGTCTAACGATTCAGTTCCTACAACATTTGCATCTTCCCATCATTAAGAAAGAACAAACTCAGTAAGCCAACTAAGATCATGATTCGCTTTTTGTAATAATTGCAAAACTACCCACATTTGCACATAAACTCCGTTTGGGATCAACTTTTTCCCTCCAAAATTTTAAACTGTAAATTTCTAAATCTTTAAAAAAAACTCCACAAGCCTGTATATTAATAACATGCTTCATACTATTTGCCGAGAAGTGTTGCAGATTCCGTTTAATCGGACTGGAAGATATTCAATTAGTAGGAAATAAATAATTTGGACATGTCTTGACAATTTTATACCGAAAATCAAAACCTTTGGCAACACCTTACACGAATGGACAAGCCAAACACGAAAAGGTCGAACAATGAAATTATTGAATCGGATTGTACCTTCATCATGAAGGAAGGAGCAATACCAACTCAGATGTTGCCTCCTCTGAAGATGATTCTGATGAGGAGGAATCTAACCACAATATCTTCATCTCGGATTCTTGATAACTGAATTGAAGAAAAAAAGTATTTCACTCCCACGTTCCTCTACTATTCTTCAGTTATTGTTCAAAGTGATTAGTAGACATAGAATCGATCGATTTTGATCAAAACAAAACCATTGCCAATTTTATTACTCGTTTACTCTCTTGTCACCTAACACTTTCCTAATTGCCTGCCGTAAAAAAACGACTCTTTTTCTAACCTGACACTTTCCACAACAATAGAACTCACATCCTAACAAATAACAACAATTTATTTACTCTTCGTCGTCATCCTATTTCATCATCATCATCAACAATTAATGTCTGGAAAATTTTCCGAATCAATTACTGGAGTGACACAACAACAACAACATTCTAACTCATCAACAAGGAGCAGTCCACATATGAAGGAACAAGATATGTTCAATAGATGGTTTCGTCTAACCTCGGGTAATCAACAAGAAATTGAAAAAGATTTAAAACGATTGAGCTCGAGAGCATATTTTGATAAATCTGCCACAAATCAACCTGTAATACCCGATATTCCAAGAAATATGGAATTATCAGAATACATTGGAACTTTGCTCATGGTAGACGATTCTGATGCAGATACTCTTTCATTGTTGAAAAGAAGAGGGACTGAAGACCGTATTCACGAGTTGGTTCTTAGTCATAGAAGAGAGTTTCTCAAATACAAAAATGTAGAAGAAACAATCATATCGGAAATAGTGGAATATTTTGGACTCACACTAGACGAAGAGGATGAAGTATTTCTCGACAAGTCATTCTTCTCATCCAAAAAGAGATCCTTCTCCCTCTCCAACAACAAGACTAACTCTATTGATATTTGTGCAATTAAGGACTTTACATCAGATTCTCGAGGAGCAAGTTTACTTCATCGTGCTTGCCAATTTAACAAATTCAAACTGGTTTTCTTCCTGCTGAAATATGGAGGTCAAAATGCCTTCTACGTATTGGATTCAAACATGTCAAATCCTCTACATTATGCCTGTAGTTCTGGATCTATTCAATCGATAACTGTATACCTAGGAACCTACTCAAAGTATGGTAAGCAATTGGATATTTCTTCAATGAGGGACAATTTTGGAAATACACCAATTCATGTTGCCATTCAAAACTCTCACTTTGAAATTTGCCAATATCTAATCGACCATCAACCTCAATTAATTAACTTGAAAAAGACTGGCTCTTCACATTCATTGCTGCATCAAGTTGCAGAAAACTTTGATTTGAAAGGGCTCAAATTTTTATTGGAAACTAATGCCAATCGATCACCTTCCTTACACTCTCAAGATCAATTCAAATGTACACCATTCTTGCACGCTATCAAGTGCTATTCTAAGGACAGCTTGGAGGGAGATGTGGCTCGTGTCACCAAGCTTAGTATTGACTTGTCGAACAATGAGGATGATTCAAACTTTGAATCGTTGGGAAATGAAAGAAAGTGGAAGAAACTTAGAGTCCTCTCCTACCTCTTGAAATATGAACAAATGGCTCTGGAGAAACAAAGCGTATCCAAATTATCATCATCTAGGGGATTACTTAGCTCCAAGGGAAATAGATCATCTTTAGCTAGCCAAGTTGATTCTCAAAAACGAAATTGTCTTCATTTGTCTTGTCTCAATGGAGGAGATCACTGTGTAGATTTTATTCGAGTACTCTTTTTAACTATATCCGCCTCTGAGCTATGTCAATTACTGGAAGCCAAAGACTATGAGGAGAATACTCCTCTCCATCTTGCCTGTCATTATGGAAATATTGAGGTTGCAAAGACTCTAATGCATGGATTCCAAATATTGAATGAACATAATATTGTTCCCAGCTCATTTTCTGCTCTGCAACAATCAGAAAATTCACCAACTCCATCTACAACAAATAGTGGAATACCCTCCACTATTGACTATTCAAAAGTCTTCTTTTCTCTTAGAAACAAGAAGGGAGAAACACCACTTCATGCAGCAGTTTCTGCACTTGGGGATTTGAACAGAAAACGGAATAGTATCATGGTGAATGGAGCTCTTCTTTCAGAACCAACCTCTCCAACATCACCAACAAACTCTATTCCTGCCTCCTCTGGAAAGAGAAAGAAGAGTTTTGTTGAAATTCAACTCAAGGAAAAGAAGATGAATATCATTTCTATCATTAATTATCTTTGGGGAGATTCAAGAGTGGACATTAATGCAAAGAATAATAATGGAGAATCAGTTTATGAACAATTGAGAGATCGAACAGATTACTTTGAAAAGACACTCAGAGGTACTTGCTCTCCATCGAGTAGAAATCCATCACCAAATACTACCACCATTATGCCTTCTACTCCCACATCTCCTAATAGTAATATGCCCTCCAATTCTTCCACTTATAGAACTACCTCTGCTCCAATCTTGATTGCCAGCTCGCCCAACTCTAAACACTCCAAAAACTCATATAGTAGATCATTCCATGATAGAACTCTAAACTCCTCTCGCCATCATATTGGTGCTTCCTTTTCAAATATTCAATACTAAACAAAACTCAACTTTGAAAAAGGTCATTATTTTCACTTAAATATTTGCACTATAACGATGAAAGATCACCAAAATATAATACTCCGAGTGACAATTTTTTTATCATTGATTATAAGCATTACAAAAAATCAAAACAATAACACACAGGAACATGCCAAGAACATTATTAGAAAGTGTAAAAATAACTCATTGACCTGTATAAAAGATTCACAAATTTTGCTTTAAAATTCACAACATACAAAAAAATGTCATTATTGATTGCTGACTGCATCAGTCATGTTTTAGAGTTTTGTCCATTAGCTGAACTTACATCAGTGGTTTTGGTAAACAAAACTTGGCATGCTGGATTGACATCAAGTGTTTGGCTTACACAATGCAAAACACATCTAGGAAAGGAAATGACAAACGTCAAGTTACAAAGCAAATGTGTGAAATTATATAGAAAATTATTTGGTGATGATCATCCAGTTATCGAAAATTTATTGCTTTCCCGTGATGATAAAGAACCTGGTGCACACAAAGTGTCAAATGTCAAGAAAGTTGACTATCATAAATCATTGAAAGGATATGTGATTGGCAAGTTGAGAAGAAGAGAAGGAGATGAATTGAAGAAATTGATTCGTTTACCTCTTCAACTAGTCTTTGGCGAAGGAGATGGAAGAAAAATTGATAGAAAAGTTGCATTCGAAAGAAAGTGGAAGAAAGTAAACGAATTCCTAAAAGATGAGTTGAAAAAGAAACACATTAGCTATTCAATCAGTGAAATGTTCATGAAAAGGGTGAAACGTGATTTGAATCTTGTTTTTAAGAAAGATCAAAAAGCAAGTTTCGAATTGGGAAGACGAATTTCACAAGAAATAGCCAGTGGTCAATATTTGCAAAGATTTGGAGTTATGAAATTTTATGAATTGTTTCTCCAATATTTGGACAGCTCATTAGTCTTATCCGATCAAGTCCAATTGGTGAGAGAAAAAGTTGAGCTATCATTTACTGAAATTGAAATTTCCTCATTCGAAACTTTCAAGGTTCTATTGGATTTTGCAGCCAAATATTGTCCTAAACAAGAGAAATTCATTAGAAATCATATAGAGAAGGACACAACTAAGGATTCCTCTTTGAAATCATTCCTCTTTGAGAAACCACAAAGATTAATAGGACATTACTTACTTGAAAAAAGAGGAATGAGACTTTTTGCTCAAATATCAGATGGATTCGAATATTTACTTGAGGAATGCAAGTTTGTAATCCCAAATTTCCTTGTGGATTGCTTGATTTTTAAGAGTGAAAAACTTGCTAATGGAAGGGGATTGGCAATAGTTGATGCCTATTCGAAATGTCACAATATTCCATATTTGAATGTTGATTTTATGGTGCAACTTATTGCACAATTCGGTAAAGTTGTTCCAAAGAAGGAAATATTGAAGAATATTGAAACTCTACTTCCCAAAATTAATGATGATCCAAACCTTCCTTTAATTTTCAGAATTACTGCCTGTAATTTCGATGGATATGTGGGAAGTGACGATTTACTCGCACTTATGAGTCTGTTATGCAAATTTTCTAAAGTGGTATTTAAAGAGGATGTTAAAGCTCCTTATCGTGATCCTCTCATCTTTATAGCATGTCAAATGACTAGTGCTTTTGGTACCTACAGTAATGAAAAAGAATGGGTAGATTTATTATTGGAATTTTTGAATAAGGGATCCAGAAAGAAATTTATGGATTATAAAACGTTGAAAAGTTTTGCCCAAATAGTCGACTCTAAACCATTCCCTAGGAGTGTTAGATATATTCTGGTTGATTACTTGGGTGATTATGAGTAAAATCAATCCACTTAATAAAATTGCTATATTTATTCAACCCACTTGGTAATTACTGGTCTCTTGTTACAGGCCTTGATTCTGCTTCCCAAATCAAAAGTATAATCAGATTCAGTGCCAGCTCCAACTCCACTAATTGCCAAATCACCTCCAACATATTTTGTATCAATATTTTGTGAGAGTTTTGTCAAGAATGGATCTGACAAGAATTGATATTGATTTCTCTGTCTTTGAGTAAGGAATTGTGAAATGACAGCCCAAAGCATCTTGGCCATCCATGGAATGTTCATAACAAAAACAATTTCAGATCTCTCAGGGTAATAAAAGCCCAAAAGGTCAAAAATAAACTTAATCTTCTTGACCAGATCAATAGAAAGAGAGGCATCCTTAATATCTACAACCCATGTAATTTGGAATGGTGCAGATCCCAAAAATTGACTCTTATCTTGACCGAGATAGTTTTGACTCGATCCATCGTAGAGTCTATTCATAATGTATTCGAAACACAAACACAAGTGTCTAAATCTTAACAGAGTTGCTCTATCATCCAATTTTCTACTCAAATCTTCTCTTCCAACAACCATGTAAACTATTTGTTGATGAATTCATTGTTGTTATTCCAATTGAATGTTAATACTGGAAAGAGAAATAACTTACTCATTGGATTTCCCATCTTGTCAAGTCCATAATCAAACAAGGAACCACATTTGGCACTTTCAATAACATCTTCCCATTTTGTCTTCTCTGGTTTATAGATCCATCTCCAAACAATATTATCAACAACAAGTTTGGCAATTCTTTGTGGTGATTGACTGATATTTGGATCCCATCCTCTCATGTAAAAGTAAATTCCAGAATTACTCAAATAAATAGATTTTCTCAACAATAAATATTCCTCTGTTGTTAATTGGAAAATATTTTCCTTGACATTGGCCAAGAAGGCAGAATCTTCATGTTTTCCATCCTTCAAATAAGTGTGAATATTCTTTTGAATGTAATTCTTTGACAAGTCCTCATTTGGTTGATCCCACAATTCCTTTTCAATACTTGCTTCATTAGACTTGTCTTCAAACTCTGTAGCTTTTGGATTTTCAGTATTGTATTGTCTAATTCCTTCCAAAAGTCCAATCTTTTCATCAAACAACAATGATTTGAACTGATTCATCTCTGGTTCAGCACCAAACATTTCCTGATAAGCACTTACTCCATCATTAGGAGCAGCAGTCAATACATAACGAACCAAATCAATAACTATCTGTAAAAAGACCAACTTTTCATTCGTAGTAATTTCCTTCTCCAACAAATTCTTTACATGAGGATTTCTCGGAGTGATTGTATGAAGAATTTCAAGACTAGATGGATAATCAGGATCATCCTGATGTTCAAATTTGAACTTGTAACTTGCATTGTTTTTGGCCATTTTGTTATTGTTTGTTATTGTTATTATTATTAAATATTAATATTAAATTAGAGTTTGATGTTATTGTTATTGTTGTATGATGAAGAAAATAATTATTTATACGCGTGGTGCTAAAATATATGATACAAAAAAATAATGTACAGATCAGATCGGCTTAAGATAGGAAAAAAGCCTTGGATCCAACGGATTTGATGAAGAGTTTGTTGTTTGTTGATTTTTTTTTATGTAATTTTCTTAATCTTCTGTAAAAGGACAATTTAGTGTTGTTATTTTACAAGATTTTAAATATTAAATATAATAAAAAAAATGAATAATTGCCTCATCAGAAGAGTTGCCTTTTCCACAACAAGGAACAGAACTGGACCTTGGGTCGTATTATCCAATAATCATCATCAAAAAGTAAATTGCTTCTACTCTACCTCTTCCGCAGCCAATCATCATACAACAACAATAACATCAAACTCTGAATTATTAGAATGGTACAGAAAATTAGTAAAGAGAGCTTCCTATATTGAGAGTGAAAGTAAACGTAAGCAAGTACTCGCCCAATTAAAATCCGAATTTTCCAAGTCTTCATTGAATGATTGGAGAAGGAAGGCTGAGGAGAGTTTCAAATTTCTCTGTATGATTACTCCAAAAGTACCAATTTCTAAACAACAACAAACAAAGGCTAATGATGGCGTTACACAATTTGTTAAAGTTGATGGAGAATGGCAAGCTATGAAGAGTGTCGACCCGGAAAAGTTACAAAAGAAGGATTCTGCTTATTTGAAGGAAACTTCTCAACCTCCTCCATCAGCTTGTCCACCAGGAGGTTGTGGTAGATGTCAATTTTAATTGTACGTATATTGTTTAATAATAGTATTATAATATTAGGAATAAATTTAAATATTATTTAATCAAAAAAATAGCATAACGTTGTTTTGATGAATCATAACGATTCTTCTTAGAATTAAATAATAATAGTAATAATAGTAATAGAGGAAAATATGAAAAGATTAAATCATCATCAGGAGGAAGTACAACAGGATCCGAAAAGAATCAAGTTTTCATCTTCATCATCAACAAATAGTATTCAAGCTGTTGTGATCACTCTCATCGATTTACATAGCAACCACCTAATCGATGAAAATGATTGGTGTTGTATTAATTATCGTAAATTGACCAGACAAATGGATGGGTTGAGATTGTGGACAGTGAGAAGGAGACAAGTTTGGGATACAATTTCGAATCCAAAGACATTTCATGGAATTCCAATAGAACACTGCAGGGATCCATTTACTCTAGAAAAATCATGGGCCGAAGGTTTGGCTTTCAATTTAGGAACATTGTTTCAAACTGATAATGAGACAGCTTTAGAAATGGTGAAACGTTCTCCAAAATGCTTTTCTGTTCTGAGAAGTAAAGACAAGGACGTTATATTGGAAGCTCTCAATACACCACGAATTGTTAGATATACAGATTTGGATGTTATTCACAGATATTTAAAAAGCATACAAGACAGAGAATATGCAATACAGCTCATTACCAAATACGGTAAAATATTAGATTTTTTAACACACTTTGAGGAAGATGAAGAGATGCAATTGCTTGCTTTTAAACATGGTTGGTATATAACACAGCTTCCTCAAAAGTGGAAAGAACTTATGGAAGATAAATCTAATGTTATGGAAATTCTCCAAACCAATAAGAATATTATCAAACATATACCCAAAGCAATGCTCATGGATAGAGAAATTCTTGATGCAATATTTGATAGTGTTGATTCAATTGATGATATTAACTTGATTCCAAAAGAAATTTTAAATGATAAGGAATTTATTTTCAAACTATTGAAAAAGGGCTATTATTTCCATCTAATAAGGTTTGGTATTTTGAAAAATTTCAGCCACGATTGGGACTTTATGAAGACTGCTACAAGTATTGAACCAAGTATTTTTACAATTTGTCCAATTGATCTTCGTTCGCAAAAGGAGTTTGCCCTATCATGCTTGGATACTGTTAGAGAATCGTTTCGATTTATTCCTGAATTCCTTCAAGATGATAGGGACATTTTATTGCAAGCAGTCAAATCAGATTTAAGTGTATTACCCAGACTTCCTCAAGATATTTTACAAGATAGAGAAAAAATTCTTACCATTATTAGAAGTTGTGAAAATAGATCATATACTACACCTGAATTTGATTATTTCAAGGAAGATGAGGAAATTTGGTATGAACTCTGTGTTAGAGATCATGAGTTAATTCATCAATCCAGGTTTGCATCTGACACTAATTTTTTACTAAGAGTCGCACAAAAAAATCCAAGAATTCCAATATCTATTGATTTTGACAAGTTGCCTGATCTTTCCTATTTTTTTAGAGAGTCTCTTAAAGTCACTAATTCAGCCATATTCTATTATCTAAAATTATATCCAGAGTTTTTCAATTTAGAGGAGGCTAACGAGATTACAGGTTTGTATCTGAGTAAGAGTAGTGATTTTAATGCCCTGTTTGCAAGGGTTTTGCATGATAAGTATAATAATTGTGTGTTACCTCCGCAAGCTCTGAAATTCAAACCAATCACTGAAGAATCATCTACTGACGAATCTGAAGAAGACTATGACTCGCTTGACTCGGATTATGCTGAATCAGAAGATGAGGATGATGAATTAGAAGATGAGGATGGTGAGGATGATGAATATTATTAATATAATTAATTAAAATAATATTTAAAATATTTTACAGAGTTAGTGGACTAAAGGCTACATCACCACACAAGCATTTCTCTTTGTCTTTTTTGAATTCTTCTTAAAATATTGAGACGAATCTTCTATATCTTCTGAAGTCGTAATCATTGAATCCAAAACGACTTGACTTTTCAAGATTTTTGTAATATTTTCTGTTTGTACATCCTGAACTTTCTCAATTTCGTTCTGAAGCTTTTGTATCTTGTCATTGTTTGGATCATTGTAAAATCCATTCAATTCTTTCATTCGTTCTTTAGTCAATTGATTTTTCATCATTTCTGATTCCATTTCGTCTATTAATGACCAACAAACACGTTGTTTCACCTCCGTAGAAGCAAAACAAATGTAGAAATATTTTCCACTAATCTTGATAAATACATTTGCTCTACATTCCGAATTATCATCAAAATTATTTTGAAATTCTAAACCTACTGGTCACTTGTCAAAACACGTTTACTATTTGTTATTTCTAGTTGGGTTACTACATTTTCCAATACAATATTCCTAATCTTTTTAATTTTCGGAAACTCTGCTACCGAGCTGAGTGTGCCAATGTCAACAACAATTTGATATTTTATCATTTTTTTTTGATTGATGGCAGTAATAAAACCCATCAATGCTCAACAAATTATCGAATTATTATTGGTTAGCCTTGGTTCATATATTCAGAAATTCTTCAAGTAAGGATCCACAAATAAGGAAAATTAAAAAACAGCGCTGTAACTCTACGTTTAAAAACTCATCAGAAAAAAATGCAAAGAAACGAAAGAGGAGGAGTTTTCATCCTGTTGGTTACCTTGTTGATCAGTGTTGCCTTGCTTGTTTCCAATGATCAAGTGTTGGCCATGAGAATGAATCATCATCATCACGGAATGAAAATTAATTCTTCATCGGACATGATGATGAGAGGTTTGAAATCAAAGGCTAATATCCAAGTTGGAGCTGCTGCTGGCTTGCCTGGGATGACCATTTCGATTCAACAACGATCATTGAATTATATGGCACAACAATTCATGCCATTGATTCAACAAAAGTTGAGTAGTGGATTCAATATTCCGGATATTCATACTGAAGATCATACTCCAATTGGAAAGGTTGAATTGAGTGCTACGAATATTCAAATTAGTGGAGTTTCATTGGCTACACCTGTTTTGACTATTGGAAATGGTGAATTGTTGGTAAATTTGCCATCGGCTCATGCTGATATGCATTGTGTAGGTTATTTTGTGTGAAATTATCTTTATGAATTTAATTGAATTTGATAGAATTGGAAATATGACAAGAAACATTTTGTTAGTGATCATGGATCTGCAGATGCCCACATTACTAGTATGTATAATTTTTGCTAATGATTTTAAATAATAATTATCTTGAAAAACAGTTGCCATTAGTTTGGGATTACAAATTTCAGTTCTTAGCCCAACCCAATTTGGAGTCACGGTTAATAATGTACAAGCTCATTTCAGTCAATTTGATCTCAAATTACATGGAGGAGCATCATGGCTCTATAACTTTTTCATCAAGAATTTTAAACATCATATTGAGGATAATGTCACTAACATGGTAACATCACAATTGACAAAATCATTGAATGAAGTAATTACCAAGGCACTCTCTACAATTTCTCTAGAATTTGACCTAAAGCATGGTATTGTTTTCGACTCTTCTCTCAGACAAGTCACTTATCAATCTTCCTCTCATTTTTCAATTGGAGTTGCTGGAATGTTCTTCAATAAGGGTGGAAATGTTTATAATGGCCAACCAACAACAATGTTGGAGACCTTGGGAAGTGATAAGATGATTGAAATTTTCATTGATCAATATGTTTTAAATACTGCTGGATTTGCTAGCTCACAAGCTAATATTTTGAACACTGTTGTGACATCTGCCAATATTCCAAAGAATTTTGGATGGTTATTTAACACTAGCAGTTACTCGTCATTGGTTCCAAGTTTATACTCTTTGTGTAACAATTGTGAAATTCAATTGGATATTACTGATGCAACAGCTCCAACTGCTAACATTGATACTCAAATTGGATTGGAACTCGATGCTCAAGCATCTGCTATTTTCCAAATTATCAAACCAGACAAGACCATTGTCAATGCATTTGCTTTAAAGATTGAAATGGCTTTTGATACATTGCCAACTCTCCAAAACAACAACCTTACCTTTGCTTTCACCTATAAGAATGCCTCCATCTCATTACAATACTCCAACATTGGTCAATTCTCTGTTGGATTTTTGTCAGATGCCATCAAAGCTGTCATTGAATTTGGAGTCATTCCAATTGCCAACATGTTTATTGGACAGAAGGGAGTTCCACTTCCAGTCATGAAGGGACTCACTCTCAATAATCCAGCCATGGTCATTGAGGATGGATACATTTGCCTCAGATCCGATTTCACATTCCAACCTTCTCAAAAAACTTCATTGCCATCATCAGTTTTTAAGAATTTTCGTATTTATTAAATTATGTTAAATTTCTCTCGTAAGAATTTAAACTTTCTAATAATGAATTTAGAAAGAGAACATTCCCAAAATTGCTACCAAAAGCATAACCATCATGGAAACACTCAATCCACTAGCAGAACCACACTTGTAAATCTTCTTATCAGTTCCACAAGTATTCATTGTCAAAGAATTGGTAGAACCTTCAGTTTTACAAGCATCATCAGTGTACAAGATAAACTTTTCACATCCAATATATTTACCAGAATTATAAGAAGGTCCAAAAATAACGCTACTCTTGATACAGACATTAGTCTTGTAAACTTCATATCTATTCTTACTGGTGGCAGAGCAAGAGGCATCATCGAATGTGGAAATGTAAATTTCACCACTCTTTGAAACTGGAGTTGGGAAACCAGTTGGACATTCCCATTTAATACTCAAAACATTTTCTTCATTGTTATATGGAGCACATGTTGTGGCATTACAAGTTGTGGTCAAATCACGAGTGGAAACGTAGAAAGCTTCACTTGGACAACCAGTACCTTGGTACATGTATTGAGTACGGAAAGCACAGCTAACTGAGAGGACACAGAGAGCAAGAGAGATGAGGAAGAGAGCAAGTTTCATGTTATTGTTGTTGTTTAGTTTTTTTTGTTCGAAAGTGTTTAGTGTGTAAATTATGCTTGCTGACTTGAACGATTCATGTCCCTTGCCAGTGTGAGGCTTGTTACTCCTCCAGATTAGGCCCGACAGTTTAGTTTTGATTGAATGGTGTCGTTTACAATGTTGAAAGTGCTGCATGACAAGGAGTAACGACATTTGAAGCTCGCTTAATTGACCATTAATAGAAGTGGAGAATGGCGGACCAAAAAATGGATGTTGGCGGTATGTTACTCGAGTAGTAGCCTCATAATGGCGTTGTTTTTGGCGTATGAATGGATTGATAACAATGGTATTCGAAAGGTTTCGTTTTATTGTTTAATTTGTTCTTGTTTCCTTGTGGAATCAACAAGAAAATTATACAACCTGCCAAACTAAACTCAATGGAGGATATTTATTGAGATATTTTGGAAATTAGGATATTTTAACACTACAGAATAGTCGAAATGTAATTCGAAAGATTTTATTGTCTGGTTAAGAAAAACATGGTTAGGAAAGCAATCGATTGAGGCATTTGTAATATTCTCTGCAAAAATCCTTCCTTATTATCATTTCTTGGTTTGAATTTCATGTAGATCAAGACAAGTGACAGTCCTAAATTTAATTTACTCATGACATCTACACTATCAGAGGATGTAGAAAGTAACTTATTTCCGAACAATGTAAATTTATCTAATCCTAATCCATTGCATGTGAAAACAATACCTGAAGCCAATAAGATTGCTGTCACTGCATGCCAAGTGGCATTCAAAACTAGAACCGGAACTGTTTCAACCTTTTTCTCTTTTTCTAATTCATAAAATCTTGCCAAAATTCTTTTTTCTATTACATATTGAATATTAATTAATTTTCTAATGATTAGTGACAGGTATCAACTTACCAGCTAACAAATGCACTCCAACCAACAATGAACTAGTAACACCTGCAGCAAAAACACCTGAATGTTTAATGATCATTTTTTTTATTTTATTATTTGAAAATAGATTTTTCTTGCCTTTTTGAACATTAGCAACATTTCAAAAAGGAAATTGAGCGATTTTGATTGAAGCTCAAACAACCCATCATTAACAAATTGATTTACAATATTAAGATGTTATAAACTCTTCTACAGAGTGATACCAACAGTAAAATTTTATCACTTCCAAATAAGTTCTTTGATTTGAACTTTTCATTGACCGTTCATGAAAAGGGCGCCAAAATTTCATCAGATATTCAAAAACAAAAATCCCAATCAATTGTGCTGAATTGCCGGCACAATTTTGCATAGCAAGAACGCGTGAATCAACAAGAACATCGCACGTGGTGCCGATGAATAAATCATTGGCTCAAGAAAATGCTCAACAACAAGTGAGCGTTCCAAATTAATATAATAATAATGGTATGATGATGAATAGTAGTAATATTCCGAATTATATGAATAATAATAATAATGGAATGATGATGGTGCAGGAGGAAGAACCTTTCAATCCGAATTATGTTCCTCAAGAAGAGCAGATGGTGAATCAAATTGTGCTTGCTAGCCCAGTTCAACAGCAACCATTTGTCTATCAACAACAACAATTAGTGGAGACTCAGGTAATTGGTCAAGGTGCTGTTGGTGCTATTGCAAGTGGTCCAACAATTGGAATGGAATTGCAAGGAGTTTCTTCTCAGTTTGTGTGTAAGAATTTAACACCTGAAATGGTCAATGATGAATTAGTGAAGAATATTTTCTTTGCCACTGGTGGAAATACAATGATTTCAATTGTGAGCTTTATCATTAACAAGCTTATTTTAGTTGGATTTGGAGAAGCAGTAATGGTAAATTATGTAATAAGGAGACAAGTTAAAAATATGAGAATTGGAAATAGAATGTTGAATTACAAATCAAGAGGAAATATGAAATTGGCCATGTACAGTGTGGTCAATTGGATGCTGATCTTGTTTACTTTGGGATTATTTTACATTCTAGGATATAGCCACGAATTCTTTTATGCTCAACTCGATGCCAGAATTTATTGGGGAAAACCAGCAAAGGTTTCTAAAAAGAGGAATCAATATTTGAAAGAAGCTGTTTGTTGGGAACCTATTGGAACTGGAATGGGAGAATTCAAGATTTTCAGTGTTTATTTGGGAGTTGGTCATGAGCTATTGTACATTTTCTTGTACATTTCAAATATCTTCCTTCTTGGTTTGCTTTCTCCAGTCATTTACAGATTCTACTTTTCCAAATATTTTGAAAAAGTTGAACTTGGAAGAGGAAGATTTGCTGTCATTCATCCAAAAATGATTTCCTCAATTAACAAGCATGCAACCAAACGAAGCAAACTTAAAAAACACAAAATTGAACAACCAACTGAAATCTATCCATGTGAATATCCAGTTTTAGGATTTTCTCCACATTCCTCTCATGAAACTTACAAACTCCAATTGAAATTTGTTCCTGACCTTGGTCAATTAGTCAGATTCTTTGTTACTGTTCGTTTATTGACTGTTCTTTCATGTGGTTTATTTGTTAAATGTTGCTTGGAAAGTTATGCAAGGAATTTCATGAACAGAAACGTTACTGTTGATTTGGAGCTTTCTGATATGAGAATGGAAACCGAATCGCCTCAATCCCCAAACACCTTACAAGCGACCTCAACAATTGTCATTTCTCAGGTATAAACTTCAGCATTCCATCACTTTGTAAGGATTGCTCGAAGCGAGATAAACTTCCAATTTCGAATAGATGATACACTTTATTGTAAACCTACAACAAAAAAAAGAAATCATTTTCAGTAACGGTTTTTGGAAAATATTCCCTACCAGAAGTGAGACGAAACATGCTAAATTACTTCTTGATTTGTCAACTCTTACTTTTTTCCGTTCGTACAGAATCTAAACCTTTCGTCTAGTGGTGCGAAAGAAACCACAATCACCACAAAAAAATGTCATCAGATGACCAACTAGTTGTTCCAGTCAATGGTTATGCAAACGTTACACTCGATTATTACCTCCCTGTCTGGTCCTTAGCTCTCTCAATGGCGAATGCAATTTTCTATCTGATTTGTTATTCGATTTATTTGATTGCTTTGGTGGTTTTCCTTAGAAGATTTGCAAAACAAACGAATATTAAACGAAATCATAAGGTTTTGTTCGTGTTTGCAGTCCTGTCAGTGATAATTCAGTCATTGAATTTGATTATTCGAATTGTTTATGATGGAATGCATGTGGAAGCGAGGGAAATTGCTGAGCGAGGTCAATTGGTCCTTTGGGATTATTATGTTGCATTGCAGACTATGGGAGGGTTATCTGCCTTTTTTATGTATATTAACTTTGTTGGATTGTTTCAGATAATGTTTTTCGTTCAGAAAATGTTGTAAGTTTCTAATAGTTTTTAATGTAGAAAAAGTTTACCAAAACTATAGTTGGAATACTGCTGGAATGATGAGAGCCATTTCCAAAGATAACAACAAGAAACTAATCATTACTATCAATGTAATGAATGCAATCTTCACAACTGCTGCAATTTTTGTCATTATTGCAGTGTCAATATTTTTTGGCGCCAAGAAATTTAACATTGTTTCGAGGAATGTTACAACCGGAGTGTTCGTGACTGGATTTTTAATTGTTTTCTTCATGTTGATCTTTTGTACCATTATGGCTATCACCTCTGGAGTGTTGGTCATTCGAACAATTAAGGAAACCACAAGAAAAGTATTGGAATCGAGACAATTGACAGAACGAGACCAAACTAATCTCAATATTAAGGAAAATTCTCAATCAGAAATAAGATCCTCAATGGAATTTAACGTTTTCGAAAAGAGGGTAACCTCCCCTTTCAAAATAACCTTTGGTTTATTACTGGGATTGTGTTGCTGCGTTTTAGTTCAATTAGTTTCCATTGCAGTTGCTTCGACAGCTGCCATTTTGGAGAATTACAAAGTTATTTGGCATTTCTTCAACTGTCTTGGTGTTTTAATATTTGCAGTGTTGGTTCTCTTCCTTTTCTTTCCATTATTCCTTCATAGTGAGAATGCACTCAAAGAAATTGAAAAGAGAAAGAATGGAATGTTGAAACAGGGCGAATCTCAGTTCCTTAAAAAGATTAAATCTGAAATTGTGAATGAGGAAGTCGTGGTAATAGGAAGTTTGGATTCGCCAACTAGTGCAACCCCTTCTTCGTATGATGCAGCAACTCCTGTTGGAATGATTGAATGTGAAAATTAGAATTTCAGCTTTTGTAAACTTTTGGTTGTTAGGATTCTTGAAATGTAATGCTTTGAAAAGGAAACGAAAAGAAGAGCTCAAAAAGAGTTTCGAATAAAGTTCGTTTTTGGCTAACGTCGTTAAAAAATTAACCGCGTTTTCATTGACTTCAAACTTTACAATTTTAATTTACAATTATAACGGACTAATCTACAATACTACAAATCTTTGCATTTTATCTAGATTCATATATACGTAATATACTAATATGAGGTTTAGTTAACTAATCTCTTTGATGGTATTGGAAGTTTGCAATAACCACGCCAATTGACGTCTTTGCCCACTAACCAAACATTGACAAGCCACATCTAAACGACTTCTGACACACGAACTACTTTGATCATTTAAGGAGCCAACAAAAAGCAAACATTCATCAAATAACAATGTATAAAAAAACACTCAACATCCTCACTTCACTTCTTTTCTTTCTTCTTCTCTTCCAGGTTGGTTGGTGGATTGGAACCACTTCGAAAACTGTCAAATATCACTCTCGCAATTATATTTCATTATTTAAGCGTTTAGAATCGAGAAATGTCGAATCTGAAGTGATTCCAAAACTGCCAAGTCGTGGAATTGCTGCAATCTTGCCTCCAAATGAGCTAAACGAGATGGAGGGTGAGTGGCCAAAGCAAATTGGACCAGATTTTGTTCGATCTCAAGCTCTGCCAATAACTAATTCATCATTTCCAAACGAAACTATTGAATCAACCCTGAAACCAGTGATAACTCACATGAAATTCAATCATCCATACGATATCAGTCGGTATAACAAATTAGAAACACTACCAGGTACTGAATGTTCCACAATGTCAGATGCTTCAAGTGCCTGGAATCCAATTGACACTTCGAGAATGCCAAAAAAGTCGATTGAGGATTTGTTGGTCATGTGGCCAAACTTTGTGCCAGCCACAGTGAGAACAGTTCTTACAAGGAATATGATTCTGGATGGTGATAGATCAGCAACCGTTCAGTTATCAGAATCGAATAGAAATGTGATTGAAAATCCTACAGTTAAAGAAACTAATTTCGAATCCTATTTAAATGAACACATTGCCGTGTTTGATCAAATGAATAAGTTTCCCAATATGGATAGAACTCTGGAAGATTGGAAAGTAGAAATGAATAATCTTAACTTTGTCCTAAATTCAGATAAATTTGACGAATCTCAGCAAGAAGATCATTTACCAATTTGGCTCCGTGCTTACAAGAGAACCAGTCCACTAAAAGAAGTTCTTGAAGGAGTTTGTAAAGTTAGAGATATTGAAAAATCAATTCTCATTATCACCATAGATGGTGAAGCATTCCTGTCAGTCCTCTCTGAAATTCTACTTGTGAAATGCGTAAAAATTCGAATCTATTTCCATGCTTTCAAGAATAGTTTACAAAATTTGATGGGACCAAACTTTGACAATGCCTTCACACAAGAAAAGAGTACCAAATTATTGACACATGCCTTATATGGATTATATTTGTGTTTTGTCAAGTACAAGTATCCATATGTCATTACCTTAGAAGATGATATCATTCCATTCTCTGATTTTTACAATTATCATCGATCTCTGTACAAACACACAATTAATGAAGCTTCTCCATACTTTGCCATTTCATCCTATGCTCATGGAATGACTCATAATTGTAGATACACAGCATCTGCTCTGTATAGTGCTGGATTAATTAATAACATACCAAGAGGTTTTAGAGGATTCACTGAACATTGTAAATTGACAGATGTCAATCATTTGGTGATGGAAAATTATTATGCTGTGTGGGGAAGTGGAATGCCTCTGAGAACTTTTAAGAGATTATTCATTACATGGCTCTATTTACCAATTAAATCCAATCACTTTTTGGGATCATTATTGAGGGATTTGAGAAGACATGATGAGAGAATGATTAGTCCATGTTCTAATAGAATTAGTAGAATTGATAATGTTGGAATGAATGGAGAGAGTTGGTATGATCAACAGGAGAACCCTCGATGGTGGGTTGTTGCTGCTGGAATGAGTGAGAAGGCTCAACAGGATGACTATGTAACGAATTGGAAATATAATCAGAGAGAATACTCTGTTCTCCAATAATAGTAAAATTGTTAATTTATGGGAAGTGTTTTATTAGAGTACAAGTTTAAGTTTAATCTGATGATTTAGCAGTAGACTGGGCCAGAGCTAGTTGACTTGTTTAATCTAGTTCCTGCAGCTTTACTAAGAGCATTGTACAATACAGAAAAGATTCTTCTATCGAGCTCAAAATTCATCAAACCTTGAGTTGTGGTATAGTTTACAACATGAGGAGATACTAATTGACGGTGTGACGGTAAATCCCGTCTAACGGGATCCGTCAGATGTAATAAGCTGTCAAACGGGACAGTCAGCAGTAGCAAGAATGGGATTAAGGGAAATACTAATGTATCATTCTATAATAAATCCAAAATGGAAAAATTTAAAATGGAAATAAATTCACAAACACAACACCTCTGTTGTGGAATATTCACTAAAATCAAAGATTTCACTTTTTCTGTCTCAAATTTAAGAATGACATGAAATAGTTTGACTTAGTTGATTAAAACACTGTTGGGAAACTACCCTTCTTTTTATGAGAAGTTTCCTTCTCAAACAATTCAGGTAAATAGTAAACTTTGGAAAGTTCAAATTTTGATTTTTTACTGAAAATGAAAAATATGGATTAATTGATATGAGTGTGATCCCTATAACGTGTATATGTTGAAAAAGTTGGTTATCTTTGAAATTCAATTTGATCTTAATGATTTTTAAGGAAATAAGGTTAATTGTTCGATTTAAGGTGAAAGAAATGAAATAAAAAGAAAAAACAAGAATTTTATTATTTTAATATCATTGTGTAATGTTCACAATGAGTTTGGGTTGGGTTTGGGTTTGGGTTTGGGTATGGCGAAAACCTAATCACATAAAACGAACGGCTAATATTGGCTATCCAGTTCTTATATATGTATTATTAAATACATTAATATATCTATTCTGTAATACACGTGAAAAAACTCCCCGTAGTTATTGAGATAATCAAAAATGGTCAACTCAAAAATTCCTAGTATATCTATTATCTCTGCGACGAGAACGTTCCGGGTTATGATTCACTCAAATATCAATCTATATGAGTTTTGGAATAAATGATAGAAAATACTAATTTTTTTAATTCGCCGTTCCCGAGATAATTGAGTCCTAAAGTGACCCCATGGGTTGAACCTACCTTGGGTCTGACAAAGTTGAAAATTTCAAAGTTGGGCCAGAATGAAACTTTTGATATATTGTAGATATATATATGAATAGACGATATTATGAATTAATCTTGTTGAATCGGTATATTAAATAAACTACAACATGTCTAAAAATTAACTTTTCAACATTTATTGTACTATTATATGAATGTTATTACAATCATCACCAATCTCATATATATGATGTATAATGATGATATCTACCATGTATAAATGTTGGAAGTATAATATATGATATCCTTAGTATACTGTACTCATTCTACCTTAATTGACTAAGATATTGAGCCGTACTATGGAAACACTATACCAATT
This sequence comes from Naegleria gruberi, assembly GCF_000004985.1. Lineage (NCBI taxonomy): Eukaryota > Heterolobosea > Eutetramitea > Acrasida > Naegleriidae > Naegleria > Naegleria gruberi. The sequence goes on along the minus strand of NW_003163238.1, from coordinate 4,558 downwards.
TATTAAACTTGTTAATAATGTAGTAAATATCAAATATAATGATATATAACTGAAATAACCATTATTGGATCCATATTCAGACTGTAGGAAGTCAACTTGTGTGAAATTGACAATACTGGTAACTGAAGGATGAATATCATACATGACTTAATTCCACTCATTGATACATGTCTAATTATCATGTTTTATGATATGAAATTAAAATAATTGAAATCTATCATATATATAGGGAGATAACCAATTAGGATGAAAGTTGGGGAAATTACGCTCACTTTTTACCAGGTAAACATTTTCAATAGGGACCCATATATTTTATTTGATAATATCGTTTATCTATGCATTTTATCGACATATAATTGGTTTCATGATTTAATATTCTATATTTCCAATTTGGGAAATGTTGCAATGTCTAATCTCAATAGAATTATTGCCATAATACCAATTATTGATTATATGTTATGAAACTGATATTATAGACTCTACTGGATGTGTATATGAATATATAATTGAAATATTTCAATTTTGACATTTCTTAATGACATGGGTAGTTCACTAAGGTAATAACTTTGCCATATAACAACTATCTAAGATGATATTGAAATCATTCCAAAATTGATTCTATGAGAGTATTTGATGATTATAACATGATAATATTGAATTGGTATTGATTCTTACCATTATTGACATGTAAGAACATTTCCTTTGATCCATTGGGTCAGTAGCTTGACAGATATTCCAATTATATAGATATTGGTATTAATCACTCAGAAACGTTATAAATATCATATATAAGAGTAGTGGTATGATATTCTATCTTGTGTACATCTGATAT
>NW_003163238.1:2230-3258 GCF_000004985.1 Naegleria gruberi | reverse complement strand
CCAATAGTTATATGATTCATGATAGTTTAAAATTGAGTTGGTCATCTAAGGATAGGTAATTAAGGTTTGAATGAATTAATATGAAATTCAATACCAATTATTGATATACCATGATTAATTGATCTATATATGATATTATAATTGAAAGCTTTTAAATTTAATATGATTTCATTATCTTGATATTCATAATTCTCATGATTACACTCCTGACTAGTTGAATGATTTCAAATTGTCATGAAACTGATACAGTAGTGTTTATTCACCTTTACTAAGGTCCTGTATCAGTTTCATGATGATCTGTATAGTGGATGTCATTGTCACATCCCTGTAGGTGTCAAGTAGATCAGCCATGTAGCATGTATGATATGGATGAATGTCAAAATGATATTAATGTATTTCATTAACATGTATAGATGTATTGGAAGTGAATTGAAGTGGTATAGATTTCTACCTTCAATGTTAGAATAGGTCAGTTGACAAGTTGAATAGTAAATATCTTGAAATGATACCAAAGTATTTGAAATTGATATATATTGTTGTTAACATGATTTATAAGGTGATATATTGATTTGAATTGAATTTGAAATGTTTTCATTGATATCCTAATTGTCTAATCTATTATATGAAATAAACTTATATAAGTCATTATAATGATGTAATATTATGTTATAATATGATTATATATTCAATTTGGAGTATATTAATATATAATATATTGATTTATAATGAGTATTTATTGAGATAATTAATTAAGATGAATAAAAGTCAAAATATTGGGTCTGACCTTAGTCGTGGGTTTGGGTTTGGGTTTGGGTTTGGGTTTGGGTTTGGGTTTGGGTTTGGGTTTGGGTTTGGGTTTGGGTTTGGGTTTGGGTTTGGGTTTGGGTTTGGGTTTGGGTTTGGGTTTGGGTTTGGGTTTGGGTTTGGGTTTGGGTTTGGGTTTGGGTTTGGGTTTGGGTTGGGTTTGGGTTTGGGTTTGGGTTTGGGTTTGGGTTTGGGTTTGGGTTTGGGTTTGGGTTTGGGTTGGT
>NW_003163238.1:818-1940 GCF_000004985.1 Naegleria gruberi | reverse complement strand
ATATATATCAAGTTATGATGGTGGCTAGTGGTAATAAAATCACTTGATCAAAAGTATTTTTGCCGGTTGATCAAACCGAAAAACGCGCGGAAAAGTTAAAAATAGATTCAAGTTGATGTGAAAATGGCTCAGAATCGAAAGGATTAACAAAGCTTACTACTATAGTGGAAGTGAAAGTGCCATTTGGCACTCACTTCCATCAACTTTATCATAGAACTCACTCTTGAAACTTGAATTGTACCAGAACGGATGAATAACATACTGGTGTTGAAATTGATCAGTAACTCTATGAAATGACTGAGATGGAACGTAAACCTTCTTCTAAGGTAAGTTAGTGGAATTTAAGATACTGAACCATCAATGTGAAACTTTCTCAGATTGTTCTCCTCACCAAGAGGAGTGTATTCATATTTGATACTTGTATGATATATTGTAAATTGACTGAGTATATTCTATATATTGAAATGTGACAATTTGACAGATTGTTATTATTATCATATTGAATTCAATTCTAACAGACTAAAACTGATACCATATGTATAATAATGTGATTAAATGTATCTGGCAAAGTTACATGATGATGGGACGTACTTTCACTGATATGGAGTGTACACTTGGATAAAAGCACTATTGACATTGAACATTAACTGACTGACTAATTGAAAGTAAGGGTTTGGGTTTGGGTTTGGGTTTGGGTTTGGGTTTGGGTTTGGGTTTGGGTTTGGGTTTGGGTTTGGGTTTGGGTTTGGGTTTGGGTTTGGGTTTGGGTTTGGGTTTGGGTTTGGGTTTGGGTTTGGGTTTGGGTTTGGGTTTGGGTTTGGGTTTGGGTTTGGGTTTGGGTTTGGGTTTGGGTTTGGGTTTGGGTTTGGGTTTGGGTTTGGGTTGGGTTTGGGTTTGGGTTTGGGTTTGGGTTTGGGTTTGGGTTTGGGTTTGGGTTTGGGTTTGGGTTTGGGTTTGGGTTTGGGTTTGGGTTTGGGTTTGGGTTTGGGTTTGGGTTTGGGTTTGGGTTTGGGTTTGGGTTTGGGTTTGCCTTTGGGTTTGGGTTTGGGTTTGGGTTTGGGTTTGGGTTTGGGTTTGGGTTTGGGTTTGGGTTTGGGTTTGGGTTGGGTTGGGTTTGGGTTG
>NW_003163238.1:0-768 GCF_000004985.1 Naegleria gruberi | reverse complement strand
TCCAATAGTAAACATCTTGAAACGACACCAAAGTATTTGAAATTGATATATATTGTCGTTAACATGATCTATAAGCTGATACATTGATTTGAATTGAATTTGAAATGTTTTCATTGATATCCTAATCCTCTAATCTATTATATGAAACAAACTTATATAAGTCATTATAATGACGTAATATTATGCCATAATATGATTACATATTCAATTTGGAGTATATCAATATATAATATATTGATTTATAATGAGTATTTATTGAGATAATTAATTAGGATGAATAAAAGTCAAAATATTGGGTCTGACCTTAGCCGTGGGTTTGGGTTTGGGTTTGGGTTTGGGTTTGGGTTTGGGTTTGGGTTTGGGTTTGGGTTTGGGTTTGGGTTTGGGTTTGGGTTTGGGTTTGGGTTTGGGTTTGGGTTTGGGTTTGGGTTTGGGTTTGGGTTTGGGTTTGGGTTTGGGTTTGGGTTTGGGTTTGGGTTTGGGTTTGGGTTTGGGTTTGGGTTTGGGTTTGGGTTTGGGTTTGGGTTTGGGTTTGGGTTTGGGTTTGGGTTTGGGTTTGGGTTTGGGTTTGGGTTTGGGTTTGGGTTTGGGTTTGGGTTTGGGTTTGGGTTTGGGTTTGGGTTTGGGTTTGGGTTTGGGTTTGGGTTTGGGTTTGGGTTTGGGTTTGGGTTTGGGTTTGGGTTTGGGTTTGGGTTTGGGTTTGGGCCTGGGTTTGGGTTTGGGTTTGGGTTTGGGTTTGGATTTGGGTTTGGGTTTGGGTTTGGGTTT
>NW_003163239.1:192349-195009 GCF_000004985.1 Naegleria gruberi | reverse complement strand
CCATTCCTTTTTTGTCATTTTACATTTGGAAACAAACTGTTAAAACACNATGGTTTGCAAAAACACANATCTTTCAAAAAACATATAAATACCCAATGAACAACATCCTCATTCAAAATCAATTCACACATAAAAAAACAACTCAAAAACAATGAACAAATTCATCGCTGCTCTAGTTGCAACCTTACTTTTGGCTACTTGCTTGGTCAACTGTCAATATAGCAACAATTACGGTACTAATTATGGTACATCAGGAGGTGCTGGTTCTAATTATGGAGTCACTGGAGGAAATTACAATCAATATGGACAAAATACTCAATCCTACTTGAATCAAGTGAATGCAGTCAACTCAAGTCCATACTCAAGTTATGGATCTTCATATACTGGACCAAGTAGTTATGGAACCAATTATGGAAGTGCCTATTCAATGCCTTTCTATGGTGGATACGGAGGAGGAATTCCATGCTATGGTGGATATGGTGGATATGGAGGTGTTCCATTTTATGGTGGTTATGGTGGATATGGCGGTGGTTATGGATATGGAGGTGGTTTTGGTTATGGTGTTGGTTATGGTGGATATGGTGGATATGGTGGTTTGGGTTGTTAGTTGGTGTAAAGATCCAATCAAAGATTAGATTAATTTAGTGTTTTAATTTTTAGTGTTTTGATATTTCTATATAGAGTGAAGAAAGAGTGAATAAAAAATTGTTGAAATTTGTAAGAATTTTCCCGTCCTTTTCTTTTTTAAATGAAATGTTGATGAATAACAATTAACAATATGATAATAGTAGATCTAAAATCACATTAATGTGAAAATGTGTCTGCTGTTGCTTTTAGTTAAACAAAAAAAATGTCAAACTTTAAAGAAACTCAATGGTGGGATTATTTGGACACTAAAAATTAAAACACTAAATTAATTGGAATAACCGCCAATCCATTGATCATTAAACTCATCCTAGTTTCAATCCTCATAAAGATCATCTAATCATCATTACGAAATACTAAACTTTTCATCTGGAATTTCATTGAAAAAGTTCAATCATGATTCGAATAATCAAATTACTGCCTTTATTCCCTTATTGAAAGTCATGTTCCCAACATTTGCTGAAAATGTCTTTCTGAATGAGAAATTGTTGAGTCAACTGTCAAAATTGGAAAGAGAAACTGAAAAGTCAAGCAAATGGGCAGAACAATTGGAAGATTATTATGAGGAGCCAATTTTTTGCTCGACCATACTTTCTAAATTAGCACAAATTTGCAAATCTGTTCCTTGTAAATATTCATTGTAAAGTTGAAAGAATTGACAATTGGAAATTTGTATTTGTTTTTATTAAAAGTAAAGAATAAGTAAAGAAATGAGAAGAATATTTTGTAATAAAAATTGAATTGAACTTGCTGAACTTTTTGTAATGTTTCCTGTTGTAAAAGTTCCGTAAGTATATGGTTCGCTGTAGATCTTTACTGAGCATCCTCCACAGGTGGCATTGTTGGCTGCTTGCCAAATTAAGTATTGAACAGCTTTCAAATGTCAAAAATCATTAAAAAATTATTGAAAAAACATACCATCTCCAATTAAGGCATGAACAGATTTGGCATTAATTGACTGATATTGATTATTTACTTCATAGAAAGGAACGTAGGTGGCTGCAGAGAGTTTAGTTTTTACCAAAGTTTCGTATGTTGTTCCTGCATAAGCTCCTACAATAATTCCAGTTTGATTCAAATCATTTAAAGAAGACAATTTACGTTCAGGTTCCAATCCTGATCTCAAGAATCCTATTTTTCATGTATAATTTCGTATTCACATCATTAGAAAAATTTACGAAAGTTATTTTCATTAGAAATATATCAATTTCTTACCTTGAGCTGTAGTTCCATAACTACATTGGAAATGAGACACTTTCTTTCTCTCATCAGTTGGTGTAGTATTCGATGAAATCATATCACAATATCCAGAATCAACACCTTGTCTCATTGTTGCAAAAAATCCCAATTTGGAAGTATTCAAATATCTATATTCCACCTTTAAATTAATCTTGTAATTGGCATTAATCTTATCAACCAACATTTTGGATACCAAATGCTTGACTATTTCCCAATTAAATTCCACCACTCAACTAGAAAATCAACTTACCTTCATAATGTGGATAAATAGTTCCCAATTCAATGCACATGTTGAGTTGAGTTCTTCCAATAAATGGATTCTTAGTTGGGTATTTAGCTCGTGTGGTGCAAATTTCAATGGCAGGAACGTTGAACAGCATGAGTTTGTAGTATTGAAAACTAAAGGAAGTGTCAGTAATGACATCTTGCATTCCAGAATCGATGGCATCTGTAAATTCTTGAGTGACAGGCACAGTGCCCATTTCTTGGCATTGAACGAGAAGTACGCTCAATGAGAAGGAAAGCAGAGCTAGGAATAAACAATGGGATTTCATTGAGAATAAGGAAGAAATGAGAGCTTTGATTTTTTTTTGAGTTGAAAGATGGTGAGGGGAGGAAGAAAATGTGTTTTTATTCGAAAGGTGAACTCACCCCGTCTGTTTATCTCTGATATCTACGGATCTCTCTTGGGAAGAAAACGAAACACACTAAAATATTGCAAACGAGAATGTCTGCCTGAGGTTTCTATTACTGTAAATATTCTAAAATGGAAAAAT